>NC_056733.1:1653005719-1653075719 GCF_019279795.1 Protopterus annectens | reverse complement strand
TTCACGCATGTCTTTTGGAACGCCACTCGACCCACAGGGAGGACATGCAGACTCCACACAGAAGGAACTTCCGCACACTAGCTTAGAATCGGATGGGAGAACCTCTTGCTGTGAGGCAGCAACGCTACCACTGCACCACCGCGGGAACTGCAGAAAAATTAATGTATGACTGAAATATTGGTTTTTCAGTAGATGTGCAATTCTGTGTTATATAAGTTGTTGTGAACATGCATGTGTTTGAGTGTTTGCAGGTTAGTGTTGCATTAAGGTTTAGGTATGGGGATAGTGTTATGCATGTTTTGTGTTGTCTGTATTCTGTGCCCTTTTGTCTTGTATAGTGGCACTGTTAGGGAAAGGGGTTTCTGTAATGTAATGTGTAGGGTTAGGCTTGGGATAGAGGTACTGTCAGGGTTAGTACCGTAACGTTAAATGCCTTATCCGTAACCCTAGAAATTAAGTTAACAAAACCATTTTCTCTAGCGGCATCACTAACAAGACAACACTTGATCTTGGTTTTGAAGCTGTTGCTTACTGATATAGCACTTTTTTAGTCGGAGAGAAGTGTTCAGTGTTTTTTGATTCTCAATTTTTCTTTGTTCTGCCATTTGTTGTTCTCTTTTTATTGTTTTCTACCTTTCTTCCTGCACACACACACACACACACACACACACACACACACACACACACACACACACACACGTGTGTGTGTGTGTGTGTGTGTGTGTGTGTGTGTGTGTGTGTGTGTGTGTGTGTGTGTGTGTGTGTGTGTGTGTGTGTGTGTGTGTGTGTGTGTGTGTGTGTGTGTGTGTGTGTGTGTGTAAATATAGATAGAGAGATGCAAATAAATAGCAATAAATAGATATATGGATGACATATTTGTGTGTGATAACAATAAATAGATATATGGATATGGATATGGAGTTCCCCAGGGTTCTAAACTAGGAACTCTCCTGTTTTCCGTATTTATCAATAACCTCTACACTGTCATCCCAGATGCAAAATGCATTCAATATGCGGATGACTCCACCTTGATTTGCTCTGCTACCTCAAAGTCTGATCTACAGACATTATCCCAGAGCACTTTTAATACAGTTGAATATTGGCTAACTGATCATCACCTGATCTTAAATCCCAACAAAATAAAGCTGCTACTATTTTCCCCTACTCGCAGGTCCTCTGTATCATCCTTCTCCATAAAATCTAATAACGGTACCATAATCTAGGTGTTATTGTAGATAATAACCTCAAATTTGATATGCATGTCAATCTAACTATCAAAACCATCATTAAAAAACTTGGCTCACTCTATAAGATCAAATCTTTCCTAATTCTACCTGCTAAAATTGCCATTGCACGTTCTCATCTACTCTCAACTCTTCTTTACGTTTCCCCATTATTCATCAACTTAAGCAAAACTCAACTTAATAAATGCTCTAGCTGTTATAATCACATTGCCAGATTTGCCACTGGCATGCCATACAGGACACACCACTGTAAAAACCTAAACTATCTAGGATGGTTAGTATTGCCACGCCTATTTCAGTATAACTAGCATTTAGTGGCACACAGAGTACTTAACCAGTCAGAAAGCACACCTACACTTAAGAATAATATCAACCCCTATAGCAACCTCAGACCACTTTGCTCCTCTAACAGATTGCTAGTTCAAACTATCAAAATCAACAATACAGCCGGTGACTCTTTGTTTGCCAACCATGTTGGTAAAACCTGGAACACGCTGGCTGACATTCCTCTAGAACCCATCCTAAGTCAATTCAAGAAAAGTCTCAAACAATATTTTAAGCCACACTGGCTATGTCTTTGTTCCAAGCCTGATTAGCCCTCTTCCTTTGTTTGAGTTCTAATATTATTCATTTGTAACTTAACTGTGTGGCATATTTTTAGGTCTTTTAACCTTGTGTAATCTTAACTCTTGTGTGATTGCATTACTTGTATTGCTGAACAGAACCTGTAAACTTAGTTTAACAAGAATTATGTTATATTATTGTTTGTACCGTGGAGCTTTTCTCCCCGGGCCTCTGCTGAAAATGGACACGTATCCAGTCAGACTATCCCAGTCAACAAATGTAAAATAAAATAAATAAAATAAAAATAAATAAAATATCTGTGTGTGAGTGCGGTTTTGTGTGTATAAAATTCCTGGTCAGAAGAGTAACTGCAAAAGTATCATGTAAACAAAGTTAATTTAATGGGATTCTGAAAATTCTGTGTGTGATATAGCCATTTCAATGGTTCCAAAAGCCTTATTAAATTTGAAGCAAAAAGAATATCTTACATTTTTTGCAGAGTTGCGGTTGTATAAAATTGATTTGATTACTTCACTGCAAACATGAATGCTATTTTTTTCAAAAGAAGAAAGGAGGGAGTGATGTGATATTTAAAAAAATGTCTCTCTTGAAAAAGAACATTAAAAAAAATAAGAAAAGGTCATAATTGTTTTACAACTCAGACCCAAGGAGTAACTGTGCAGTAGTATGCAAGTATGATTAGGGCAAACAATCATAGCTCTCATTCTCCTACCTCCAGAATCATGACCTAATCCATAAATAATGAGGGGAAAATGTCCTGAGTTAGAGACATGTTTTTGATATTTGTACTATTACCTGAGAAAGTTAAGAGAATGATAGAGTGTGAATCTAAACAAATTCTAAGGAGCAAAACATGTATATTACTGTAATGGGTCTTATTGTTAATCTCACAAGATCTCCAATTTTATGAAACACAGAGCAACTGTTTGAGGCAAAATTATTGATATTAGGGTGTCCTCCCACTTTAGTAACACAATTTATTGAATTTAAATCAGTAACTGCTGAAGGAAAAGTGACCAGAATAAAGTTGCCATCTTAATGTCAAGAAAAAGAAGGAAAAAGCAGATGAGTGAAGTTATAAATTTAAACGAGAGTAAGACGCAGTGAGTGAGGGCCTCGTTACAGATGCAGAGCTTGAGCAATGTGCAGCAAGACAGACTGAGGTAGGCAAGGAACCTTAGGTATGAAAACCAAAATAAATAAGATGCAGACAGAGTTTCTGCACTTATCAACTACACACGTGTACTATATAAGATTCAGTGATAAGTGTATGGTGGCGATAGACAGGATTCCATCCAAGCACATAGATGACCTAGAACAACTGTGATCAACCAAGACAGAAATTAAATAGACTAGAAGAAATTACTGACCAGAAAGAAGAAATGAAAGAGAGATTAAAAGAGTTTGAAGATACAGTGTCAGACAAGAAAACCTCCTGATTGTACTTGTACCAGAAAGACTGGAAGAAACTGATTGTGTTAAGTTTGTAAAACAATTGCTAAATACTAGGGTTAGCATACCCAAGAGTGAATTGTTGATTTAAAGGGCACACAAGGTTTTCCACCAGCTGAGAGGTGTTAACAGGCCACCAAGATGGATAGTTGCAAGATTCCATTCATAAACATTGAAAGAAAGCATTCTGGCCAAGCTGTGAAGAAAGGGGACTATATCAAAAGGGAGATAAAAGCCTTTTTTGTTGTTGAAAATGAGTTTTCACAAGACGTGAGACAAATGTAGAATAAATTTGTTCTGAGGCTTTGCAAACAGGTAGCTGTCTGCTTTAAAATGTTGTATGCCTAGGGATACTCAGAAAATGAAGTATTGCACTTGCAAGATGATCTTGCATGCCAAGCAAGATGAAACACAACTGGGAGATAGACAGATCTGTAAACCATTAAGCTCATACAATTTTTAAACTTGTAAATTACATTTTAGTGTGAAAGCCTTAACTAACAATAAGGAATAGAATTAATATTGAGAAAGTGAGATCAACCTGTAAAGGAAAAGCACAATATTTAAAATAAGGGAAGTGAAGAGTTTGTATTTTATTTCTTCCCTTTCCTTTATTAGTTCAGGAAACTGATGCATATTATTGACATTAGAGCGACTTACACAGACATGGCAGTGGATTTCATGAGCACTGTAAATTTAAATTTGAGCTAGAGGTTGGGACAATCTGAAACATGTAAAATTGGAGGTAAGAGATAAAAGAATGGTTAAAGAAAGAGTGAAAACCACCAAGTTTAATCAGCAAAAAGAAAAAAAAAAAGAAAGAAAAAAAAAAGTGTTTCAATTCAAATGAACATTAGAGAAATAGTAAAAATGTGGGCAGAAAAGGAATCTTGAATACATTTAAGGGCAGAAGCTGAAGTACACTGAGGCCACAACTGGGAGTATGAGATGAGATAAGGATATGAGGAGCAAGCAAAAGGGAAGAGTAAAGTAAGATAAGTAAACAAAGATCTCTTACCTTAAGAAATATTTTATTGTAAGTAAAGGCACTTCAAATTAGACATTACTGGGATTCCAAGGAAATGCATTGAAGTGATTTACTACCCACTGTAAACAACAAATTATTTATATGCAGGGTTAAGTTCACAAAAATAGAATGACATGAAGTTCACAAAAAGGGAATGATATAAAGGTATCCAGCGAGCATACCTAAATAACCATTATATACAAGCACTGGCTCATGTATTGGAGAAGAAAAAGCAAATAAGAAGAATTTTGTATATAGTTATTGAAAACATAAAAGTGTTGATGAAGTTTAAAATGTTTTTGTTTAGGGGAAAGGAAATTATAGTAAAGTAATATGCAGGTAACACTTGAATGCAGCAGTGAAAAACAAATACAGAAACAGAAGAACTCATGTAAAAATAGGTCTGAAGGCATCAAAGATGAAATAAATGGAAGGCACTATGAAGGAAGGAAAAATCTATATAAATGTAAATGGAACGACATAGATTAATGACATTATTTTAATGGCATGGTAGATTGATAGAAAAGAGAAAGGATAATGACCTATGTCTGTAAGAGCCAGGCACACATTATATTTTTAAAGGAGATGCAAGCAACAGAGATGGAGCATAGGAAATTGATAAACATGAGTAGAGTATTGGTCTACAGCTCACAGATGTGGGATGAAAGACAGGGGAAAGTGGTAGCTTTAATGAAGAGAGGATGCAATTATAAAAGTGAAGAGAAGGGGTTGATCTGGAATGTAGATGTGCAATAATTAATGGAAACTGGGAAAGTAACAGATTGATGCTAGCAAACATATAGATACCTCCAAAAATAAAAGTGGAGGAACTAAAAATGATAGGGGAGGTTTTAGCTCATTAGCATGAGGTTGTATTGGTAGGAGGTGATTGGAATATAATTGCAGACAAGAATGATGCACTGAATGGCCACAGAAGACATAGACAGACAAAAAAGGAAAATTCTTGAATACATGTGTGAAAATGTTTGGCCTGAAAATTATAATAGAAAGGACTGGGAAAGATCAGTACACCTACTATTCTGACTGAGATGAAGCACAACTGATATAACTAAAGAAGGTATGAACGGAGTGATAGGACATGAAACACTTCTAATTGCAATCTCAGATCATGTTCCAGTCTTAATGAAAATAAGGAGTAAAATGAAGGTTTGTGAAGTTCACCATTGGTGGATCCCCACACATATTATGAAATATTTGCATTTCATGGAGTGGGTAGGGTGACTCTACAGCAGTTATGAAATTAAACAATGGTGATTAGTTAGTTGAGAGTTGATAAATTATGAAAAATTAGTGGTGAGATATGATAATAAGGTAATAAAAGGAAGAATATAAAAGGGTTATTCATGATACCTAAAGAGCTTGCAGGAATTCAAAAGACTTCAGAAAAATAGAGCTGGATAAGAAAGAGTTGCAGGCAATCCAAACAGAAAATTGGGCAATACGTAAGTGCAGTCAATGAACAAAGGACAATAGCATTAGTGCAACTAATCTTCAACACCAATACTAGGAATACAACATTGCTAGCACAAAAATTGAAGAAGCAGAAAGGTAAAAGCAATATAAGAAAGTTGAGAGATACAGTGCTGGGTAGATTGACAATGGAGGGAGGTGAACTATTAGAGAGGCTACATAAATAATATGAGAATCTTTATGGGGTGAAGCATAGACAGTAGAGAAGGATGAGTTAGCATGGTCATTGTTAAATGAGTACAATATGTCTGTACTGATAAGGAAAACGGAAGGAGTTAATAAAAGATAACATGAATAAATCAGTGAGACAAAGAAACATCATGTGACAGAAAAGTAACTTAGGATAGCTCGGAATACCAGTGAAAATTTGGAACCACTGGAAAGATCTAATTATTGAAATATGGCAGACACCATCTAATAGACTCCTAGAACTGGAGAAAATTCCAAGATTTTGAAAATTAGCAGTGAGATTATCTATATTGAAAGAAGGGAAAGACCCCGCTGATCCAGGATCCTCTTGACTAATTGCGGTGCTTAATCATGATTATAAGATACTTATGATCATGAAGGAAAATTGCAAACGACCAAACCAAAAATACAAGAAAGAGGAACCTTGTTTGCAGTCAAAACGCCACCAAGTCCAAAAGATCTAAACGCTTTTATTAGAACCAACCAACAGAGCGTTTTCGCCACGGAACACCGTGGCTTCTTCAGAGAAACAATGTCCAACAGAAACACTCCATTTAAAACTGTTAAATCAGGAAGTGACACCTTCCTGTTTCCTGTTAACGACAGCTATGTTTAAAAACACAGTGTATACAAGTCATTTAAAAAAAATATCAAATTCATACATCTCTAATTTAGAATCAGATCAAATTCAAGACAACATAAATTAACATAAATGGATGAAGACTCCACCGCTTTAAAAGAATGTGTGCAGCCATAAAAAATTATATTTACAAAAAACGCAAAAGTAAATAATATAAAATATATATGCACACAAATGTACAATACATGTGTGTATATAAAATGTATATACAAGATGTATATACAAGTTGTATATAAACAATACAGGCATCAAGCAAGAAGTTAAAAGTTTTATGTGTACATTAACAATGCACTGTTAAAGGGACAAGAAACACTCTCGTTCAAACGTGCATACATCAATCAATGTGCTACACGTAAGTATAAGTTTGTCATCCCAGAAGGACAGTCAATAACAAATAAAAATAAAAGTACTTAACTGTCAGATTGAATCAAACAATGTAACACATAATCAAAACAGTCCACCAACTGGTCTCTTTAGTGTGTGTTAATAAAAGGTGCAAAACCCAACTGAACAGCCAAGTCTACTAGTAACTAGAAATGCCATATCAAAATCAGACCACGATAACCGTGGTTTGATGATGTAAACAAGCAGATTTTACCTAAAGTAACTTTTTAGTTTAAGTACAGGGGCAATGTTACAATTGGTGTTCAGCCCAGGGTAGCAAAAAGCGTCTAAACGCAACTGCCAATCTAACTCACAATTTTCTAAAATTAAAGAGAAAGGGCCCCCCCTGATCTTTAAGGGAACGTGGTCGATAGCCATGAAGTGGAAGCTGTGACCTGGGCACAGGGCAATATGTTTGGCCAGTGCATTGTCATCTTTACTTGTCCTAATTGCATACAGGTGCTCATACATCCTATCTCGGAGACGCCTGTCCGTTTTTCCGATGTAGAACACCGAGCAGCAATTGCACATGGCAATATAGATAACCAATTTGCTCTCACAATTGAGTGCGAACCTAATAACATACTTCCTGTCCCTAACTTGGAATGACTCTCCTGTTCGAACATTATTACAAAACTTACAGAAGCCACATCTGGACATCCCTCTCCTTTTATAAAAGCTGTCCTGTTGTGCATCCCTTTGTAATAACTCTTTAAGATTTTTAGATCTTTTAAAGGTAAATCTGGGTTCCCCTCCTAGTTTTGCTGCCAGTAAAGGATTAGAAGAGATCAGACGCCAGTTCTTATGAACGATGTCCAAGATTGCCTTTGAGTTAGTGCTAAAAGTAGTAATAAAACTCAAAGACACATCAATGTCTGACCCACTGTAATCTTCATTATTTCTCATGGCGTCACTTGTAGAAGAAGGTACATCTTCTATATACATACTGGCTACTAGGGAGGGGGGATTCTGCTTAGTCAGTAGTGGAGTGTAGAAACCTCTAATTCTTTTAGATGTAACTTCCTCAATGAGTTCACCAACCATTTTATCAGGGTAACCACGGTTCATGAACATATCCCTCAACAAGGAACATTCCTTAACAAAGTCCACCAACGTACTGCACATTCTTCCTGCCCTCACCAGCTGTCCTTTCACTATAGATCTCTTCTGTTTATAAGGATGGAAGCTGGTGAAGTGCAGGAAAGAATTGCAGTATGTGGCTTTCCTATATACAGTAGACTTAAAAGACTGCTGGCAAGTGTCCTTTGTTAGTTTAACATCTAAGTAGTCCATCTCCATGGTAGAAAATTTAAAAGTGAATTTCAAGAACTCAGTGGTGTTACTGATGGTTTCCACAAAGGTTTTGGCTTCTGTTTCCGACCCCCTAAACAACAAAAACATGTTGTCAAGGAAGCGTGTGTAAAATGTAACAGGGGCCATAATACCAGGAAGCTTTTGTAAGATATTGGCTTCCCAATATCCCATCACATAGTTTGCCACACCGGATCCACATGGGGAGCCCATCGCCACCCCACGTTTCTGTAAAAAGAAATCTCCGTCAAATATGAAATAGTTACTGGTTAGAACTATTTCAAGTAGTTCAGTCACAAGATCGACCTCTAACCTAGACGCCCCAAAGGCCTGCAACATTGACCCTATCCATTCAACCGCTTCTAAGTGCGGTATCGACGTGTAAAGGTCAATGACGTCTATGGTTAACAAATTGTCATCACTATTAAATGGTAGTTTATTAACACTGTCCAAAAATGTCCATGAGTCCTTACATACACTTGGGATGCCTTTGATGTATTTGTCCAAAATGTGTGTAATAAGTTTGGAACATGGATAAGTGATAGAGGATCTACTGTCAATCAAGGCTCTCATAGGGGGGTCACTGATACTTTTATGAATTTTGGGGATCCCGAACATGACGGGGATCTTAGGAAAAGTGATGTCAATGTAATTATATGTCTTAATATCAATTTTCCCCGTCAAGAACAGGTCCCTAAAGTATCCCCTAATCCTCTGTGTACTACCGTTAACTTCATTTCTTGAAGATTTTGTGTAGGCAACACTATCTAGAAGGGAAGCCATCTTCTCATTGTAAGTGGAATTGTGAAAAATCACCAACTCCCCCCCCCCTTATCAGGTTTTAACACACGTATTGGCAACTGGCTAATCTCATCCAACAGTAACCGTTGTTCTTTGGTAATGTTGGAATCTTTAGTCCTATTTCTATCATTGGTATTGTTGCCTAAAAATCTAAAATCCAATTCACACATGTTCTCAAACAATTCCAAAATGGAATGTAACGGAGGGTTGAATACACTGGACAATTTCAAAAAGCCTATGTTAGAAGTGGTGTTTACTTCATCCAGGTTCACGCCTTCAGTTTCTTGGTTTAATGATAGCTTAAGGTTCATTTTTCTTACAAAACACTTAAGTTCTATGATTTCTTTCGCAACGTTCCCATACCTAGTTGGAACAAAAGTGTTGCCAAAGGCTAACAGTTCTACCAGTTGTTGATCTAAAATGATGTCAGAAAAATTATAGATCATGAAGTCACCATTCCTGTTGGTAAGAATAACAGGATGCCCTGTTCGAGCAGGTGAACTAGGAAAATCAGAGTCCACCACACAGGAAGTTCCTGACACTACTAGACTTGGTGTGACATCTATTGAAGATGGATTTAGTTCTTCCTCCTGTTCTTGTAAGCCTTCTTGCTGCGTTGCCCTAAAAAATTATTATTGTTATTCCCTGTGTTATGTGTATTATGGCCTTTGTTGACATTAAAGCCCTTGTCACTTCTCTCATGACCCCCTTTATCTTTGACAAAGCCCTTAATTCTATTGCTCCTTCTAGGTGTTGGAGTGACATAATCCTCATTGATATCTTCTTCAATGTGGTCGTCTGACCTATTTTCGTCCTCATCTAGTGGAGGGACGAAGTTTTCATTATTACTGTTTAAACGGACATGTCTAATTCCCTTTAAATTAGGGTAAGCAGATTTCTTAACATAGGCATCTCTGTCCCTACTCAATTTTTTACTCTTATTCCCCTTTAATTTAAGCAAAAGGGTGTCAGTGCTGGACAAAATATGTCCATAATCAAACTGATATCTACTGAAATCTAAATCCTGCTTAATCTCCTTGTCTAAATCATTAATTTCTTTCATTAAAACATCGACATGTACACAGTAATGCTTAATAATTAAATTCAATAATTCGGCACCCTGTTTTTGAAATAATGCCTCTAAATCGACAAGAAAATCATGATCTGGGACTAGCCCAGAAGGCATAAAGTTGTTCCGTAAGCCTTTTGGTACAATATTTTCATTAATGCATTGTTTAAAATATGCCGACTCGAGCTGAAGTTTTTTTAATTTCAGTAATTTAGAGTCAAAAGTTTTAAGCTTTTCTGATAGACATATGCTATCATTATTTGCAACAGTACCTGTGTTCATCCCTTGCTGGTTGAACGAAAAATTGGTAATGTCCATTTACTTCTTGCTTGATGCCTGTATTGTTTATATACAACTTGTATATACATCTTGTATATACATTTTATATACACACATGTATTGTACATTTGTGCGCATATATATTTTATATTATTTACTTTTGCGTTTTTTGTAAATATAATTTTTTATGGCTGCACACATTCTTTTAAAGCGGTGGAGTCTTCATCCATTTATGTTAATTTATGTTGTCTTGAATTTGATCTGATTCTAAATTAGAGATGTATGAATTTGATATTTTTTTTAAATGACTTGTATACACTGTGTTTTTAAACATAGCTGTCGTTAACAGGAAACAGGAAGGTGTCACTTCCTGATTTAACAGTTTTAAATGGAGTGTTTCTGTTGGACATTGTTTCTCTGAAGAAGCCACGGTGTTCCGTGGCGAAAAACTCTGTTGGTTGGTTCTAATAAAAGCGTTTAGAATTTTTGGACTTGGTGGCGTTTTGACTGCAAACAAGGTTCCTCTTTCTTGTATTTTTTATACTTATGATCATCTTTGCAAAAAAAAGTGGCAGGGATATTTCTTGAACCAAAAGAAATAGACCAATGTGCCTTTGTGGAAGGAAGGCAAACTTTTGATAAGTCAAACAAACCACAGATAATACAAAAACAGGCAATTATCAAAAATCGATCATTAATGTCGGTCAGCCTGGATGCCAAAAAAGCATTCAATAGGCTCATTTGCAGATATCTGTGCCAGGTATTAGGGCACACCAAAATGACTATTAAGTTCATAACAGAAATCTATGAGGGAGTAATGGCCTATGTTAAGATGAAGGGAAATTGTCAGGAGGCATAGAACTGACAAGAAGCACATATCAGGGGTGCCTTCTTTCCCTGCTCTTGTTTGCACTCTATATAGACACCCTAGCAATAAAATAAAAAATTGTAAATTCCCACATCCAGGGATATGATTGGTTTGGATGACCAGAAAAAAATGTCATTATTTGCAGACAAAATCATAGTATGCATAAGATGCGCCTTACAGAGACATCCCAAGACTAAATGAGGCACTAAAACAATATATAGATATTGTAGGGTATACAATAAATGAAAAGAAAATAAAGGTGATAGTGCTTATCTATGTTCCAGTGACTGACTTGCTCCAGAAATCCCCCAATTTCTGGGAATATTATAAAATTATATATTTAGGTCTCTGGCTGGAGAGGGGCCCTACCAACCCTGCTGATACCAAGTGGCAAGAAATAACAATGCTTATAGGAAAGGGAAATAATGGGAACATGTTTACGGTGGATTTAGACACTAAGATGCTGCTAGTACCATCAGTGGGGTCAATATTAGAACATCGTAAGTTTAATGGTTGGCATCACTAAAGGTCGACCTTTAATGATCGAACCATTAAAATTCCAAATGTTCAGAAAAAATAAATTAAAAAAAAAGAATATCTAAAGGGTGTAGGCAGGGGAGGGCAAGCCCCCCCCCCTGCACCCCCATAGCCCCCGCTACTTAAATATACCAACTCTGAGATCGCACTACATTAAAGTAAATGGAAATCTCCCCATATGGAGATTTCCATTTACCCGTTCGACGTTCTGCACTTTTGCTATTCTTGTGTCGACAATGTCAGATTCAACATTGTCGGCTTTCGAGAATATAATAGGTAACCCCATTAGTGATATTTGTTTGACAGGCATATTTTTGACCAAGTCAGAGAATGGAATTAAGGGCTGTTAGAAGACTGGACAAAGGTTTAATTTGAGATGAGGACTTGTGTTGTACTATACCATTCTGAAAGAGGAGTGTAAGAAAGACTGGAATGCATAAATAAGGGTGGGTGGTAGGCCAAAACTGATAAAATTGCTAACTGAATCTAAAACAGAGAATACATCTACCAAGAAATATATAATTCATTCATACAAATGCCTGTAGATGATGGCGAACATGAGGCTGATGAGTTGAGAAAACAATGGGCAGTTGATATTATGTGTAAATCTGCAGGACACCAAGGTGCACTACACGCTCCAGATATTTAGAATATTCAGGTCGAAGTGCCTACACATTTATTTATAAACTTCTGGTAGGTTAGGAAGGATCTCTTTCTTGGCTAGTGATAATTGCTAGAGTGTTGCGCTGGTGAAAGGGAAATGTAACATGTTATCAGAGATAGTGATATTTTGTCATTATCAAAAATGGAGATACAAACTATTAGTATATGGAAGGACAAAGCCAAATTATCAAAAGAGTTGGCATTATAAAGTTGGGAACCATAGCTAAAGTTCCTTGTACGTGATAGGGCATTATTATCTCTGCTATTATTAACAGGAAAGAAAAATAGCCCTAGGAAATGGAAGTATACGGAGGTACTAATGGACTCAGATATAATGGAAATTATGAAGGAGACAGAAAAAGAGGAACAGAGAGGAAGCAGAGGAAAACAGAGCAAACTTCAGCAGAAACAGTGGCTGAAATACACAACTGTACGGATAGTTGAGACAAGGATATAAATGAGGAATAGTTATGACCTGCCTGCTAAGTGATATGCAAGCATACTAAAGAAGAGTCTTTCAGAGGATAGATCAGCAGTTATGCAGGTAGGGAGACAATAACTGGGAAATATTTGAACTGAACTCAATTTTAGGGTTTAAAAAACACTGACCCTGCTCAGCTGTATAAAATGAATGTGAAGGTGAATGATTCTGTGTTCAAAATAAGTTATCTGGCAGGTCACCAGTGTAGATATGTGTACTATGCATGTGAATTGCACATTTAATGTATACAGTCTGCAGTTTAAAGTTAATGAACATGACTTTTGTTCAAACAATAATAATAAAGAAAATCTGAGGCACTTGAGAGGTATAAGTAAGGCATGGGTGTTGGCTAATGAACTATTTTCTATTGCCCTTGAAACTCTAATATTTCACATAGAAATGACTTGTGGTACTGTGAGAAGTCAGTAACAATTGAACAAGTTGCTGTTTGGTATGAAGTGGAATAAATCTACAATGACTCTTAATTTTTCTGAAACCTCGTTGATATACATTTCACTTGTGAATCATTTTATGAGTTTTCTGTGTATATAATTTATTGACTTCCTGGTAATTAATGTTTTCTCCTTTTCACTTAACAAATCCATTTTTTTTTAAATATTGTTTCATTTAAAGATCAGTTATCACATTCCTTCTTCTAATGACTTGTAAAGGGCCTGAGATGTTGATGATAGCAATGTCACTGAAATGACATCTACTATATAAAAATCACATACATACATTTTGTCAAATCAGCATTATACCGACAATTGGTGGATAGAAATGGTATTTTACATGGGGGGACCCCTCTCCTGCACAAATCACGGCCCCCCACTTACATATTACAACCATGAGATGACACAGACTTTTAGAAAGGGAATACTTACTATGTACAGTACTAGGAAATCCTCATTCCTGTGCACCCTTGGAGATGTAACACATGTCTAAAGAGGTATGGTATAAGCTCTCAGCATGCTACATGAGATTCACACCATAACCATTACCATCACGCTCTACAGCTTTCAAACTTTTTCTTCAAGAATCAGAAACAAAGACAAATATAATCAAAGATTTGCATAAAAAAGGCTTTACGTTAACACATATTTTCTGAAGAATGCAAAGTCAAAGAGTAATGCAAGGAACTATATGTTTACTGTAAATACCACTGATTGCCAACAAATAATACATTTTTAATTGGATAAAGCAAATATGCAAAATCATGGATATTTGAGAGGTATGCTGTGATCTGTCACAAAGTCCATGTAAATACTATTACCCCAGTAGATGCTGAGGAATCTGCTGATTCACTGGTTCATGCACACACAATCTGTGTTGCACCTTGTATTTTTTTAGTTTACTTACTAAGTTGTTTATAATTTAACTAATTTAATGTACTTGTCATCCAGGTAAGTGAACTATTCTTTATAAAACACTTTTCATCTATTCCCCGATGCATGTAGGTAATTGTGACTGCAGTATGTAGGCAATTTTGAACAGCTTATTAGTCCTCATATATTTGGAATACATGAGGATAGTGGAATACCTTACAAAGAATAATAGATATATGGGAAAACATTAACAAATGTAAACAGTGTACAGGAACCATGCAAATCAGAGCTACAATGTCGCATGATGCATTTCTCTTTTCCTTAAGCCATGCAATGTCTTCCCCACATAAATTTGAGGCTTCTACAAATACTATGATATATTCTTAAGCAAAATAATAAAATGTTTTGTGACCCTAAACCCCTTCCTACCTCATCTTTCACTTTGCATCACCTTGACTCACTGCACTCATACCAGGCTAGAATTCCTTTTTAGTTGATGCATGCCTGGTTACATTTCTCAGGCTCATATTTCTATTCTTGGTAACTCACTGTGGGTTCAAATCCACAAAGAAAATGCTGATGACAATGAGACCATGCTCCTCTGTCTTAGCCTTCTATGAGATCATAGTCTTGAAATATGCACCAAAACAGTTTTCAAAGTGTGTCACTAAACAATAAACTCTGTAGCAAATGTCACTGGTTTCATTTGCCATTAGAATGGGGCAATTAGGTATATCAGGATATTATTATCTACCTCACCCTACTGCTGAAGTAATTGATGAGATTGTGATATTATTACAACCTTTCAGGGCTGGGACTTTACTAATTAATTGTGTAGGGTCACTTGCATGACTTTGGGCAGACTGATATAGCATCTTGGTTAGAATCCTAAAGATTGCAACTGTGTGCAGCTGGCCTTGTTGAAACTGACATTGAGTCATCCATGTATGAATTCAGTGAAGCATAGAAATTACACATTAAAGACTGAATTTCTTCCTTATCCATCCATCCATCCATCCATCTACCCATTTCTTCATTCTGCTGCAAATTAACAGATAAGCAGTCCTCGATGAGGATCAGGACCAGTGCTGTGTAGGTTGAAAGGAAATCTGATGCAAATGTACATGGTTGCTTGGCCTAAGTTCATATGTTGTCTGTATCAATCTTTGAACAGATTCAGCAAACTTTGGCAATCATCTGTAATGCTGAAGTCTGAGACCTTTGATGTCTTTAGGTAGGGCAGTGAAATTTTATCAATGCTATTCAAACATATTCAGGACTCAGAGCCAGATTCTGTTATTAAATGAATAGAAACATAGTAAAAGTCCACACGTTATTCTAAACAGTACTCCTAGATAAATCTGATAATGAACATAAAATAATAATGACAATAAAATTCTGTCAGGATTTCGCCTGCAGTGTAAACAGGTGTTAGGGCTTATTGACAAGTATTTCCCTAGTTACTGCAAGTAAAGAAATCCACTGAAAATTTCAGCAAACTGACTGCCTCCCTTCTTGAAGGTGGCAACATTAGTTACATTGTGAAAATCAAATCTTATTAGATTTATCTATTATTTCAAATTTAGACCATGAACTTCTTGGACTAGTAAATATGTTCTTTAGCTGCAGCTTTAATGATTTCTGTCAAAATACCATCTGTTGCTGCACTTATGATATTGTTGCCCTCCTTCATAGTGCTGATTTTTTATTGTCACCTCAGTCAGCGATGTATTATCTTAAAGCATTTAGACTATACGGATAGAAGTCACTTCTGGTGCTAATAATCCATTTTTCTGGAGTGTCTTAATTTAGCCGTGATTTGAATAGCCAGATTTTCATTGAGGAATGCCTGTGTGTCTTGAAATCTGACTTAAGCAGAAATGTTTGGTGTTGACTATCTTGTTCCTTAGATAGAATTTCCCTTGCCAGACTTTTTAACATACATCCCAAATTCATTAGCATTTCTTGACAACATTCCTTATTGCTTTCTTGGGTCATTGACTTATCTTTACCTTTAACTGCTGGTATGCTTTCTTTCCTTTGCCCATCAAAATAACATTTCTACATTAGCAGGTCTTAAATATAAGCATCACATCCATTATAGTAGTTGTATTGATTCAGAGTGATGCAATCAGTTTTTCTAATGTACGATAAATGCTTGTAGTCTTTATGCTTTAGCATTGGCTACAGACATAATGGAAATATTTTTTTGGAAACATTGCTAGAAGACTTGTTGAACTGATAAGTATTAATAATGTCTAGTGATTTTCTAGTGTAGTGATTTGGCTAGCGTTAATAGATAATTGCAGCTTTTGACAGACTGACTAAGGTAATTGTCTGTCCTGTAGTTATCAATGATATTATTTTGAGCATTTACAAGATTGAGGCAGATGGAATGAGTACTTCTAACAACTTCTGAATGAAGAAAACCCCACAGAAGCTATACTGTCTCAGACACAGCTTTTGATGAAAGAGGAAGAAGAGCCCACCCTAGAAAAAATAAGAAGAACACATGCTCAGGTGAGGTCATATCGAATATGATCAAGACATTTAATAAGTTAGGAGAGAAATGATTCCAGAGGGTACTCAGAACTGTATTAGAGAAAGTTACATATCCGATGACTGGAGAATAAACATACTAGTGTCACTATAAAATAACAAAGGGAACATTCACAACTGTGGGCAATACAAAGGTACCACACTGCTGTCAGATTGCATGAAAGTTCTGGAGACCATGACTGATAAAAGAGTATGCAGGGGAGTAGAAGGTAAGATTGGGGATGAGCAGTTTGGATTAAGATCAGGATGCAGCATAACTGACCTGATATTTGTGGGAGACAGCTAGTGATGGGGGAAGAGTCCAACTCGGCATTGCCTGAAAATATATGACAACATCCCAAGAAAGCTGATTTGGATAGTCATGTAATGGACAACATATAGTTATATAAATGGAAATCATTAATTCATTTACTTTAATGGTTCTGATGAAGTTATTTTAGATTATGGTTGACCAAAGTACTTGTTAAATGTTTCTGGTTTTGTAATTTTTAAGCACTAAAATGTGATTTTTATTTACATGTGGTCCTTGCCATATTTTGTACAGCACTTATTCCCAGGCCTGTAATGGTATGAAGTCTAGGAAACATTAGTAGAATTAGCACAGACTGTGTACAAGGATGCAATAATACAAGTATGAGCATTGTTCGGACTCATAGAGGGGTTACAAGTGGGACTGGGTGTGCATCATCCAACTCACCCCACTCAGGTATTATTGACAAACTCTCAAAAGTAGGCATAAATCTTTACATAACTCACTGAATTGCTGGCTAGCTCATAGATGGGATCTAAGAAGTCAAGAGTGTTGAGACCATCTCCCCCAGGAGACCAATCACTAGTGGAGTACCCTGGGGGTCCTTCTTGGCCCACTCCTGATTGGCATCTACTTCTCGAAAGCCAAGGGTAATATCAAAGGAATCTGACTCACCAAGTTTGCAGATCACTGCACTGTCATCCTATAAGAAGATCTAACACAAACAAATGACTGGTGCCAAAATCACAGCGTAAAACTCACTGTGGAGAAATGCATTATAGTGCCCTTTGAGAAATCATCTACCCAAGTTAACTATTCCATTGATAACACACCTTTAAGAGTTGACTCTGTAGTTACGGATCTGGGACAATATGTAGACAGTAATCTGTCCTTTGAGCAACACATAGCCAAGACAGTGAAAAGATCATTCTATGTCACCCAACTCATAAACAAGAGTATAATATCCAGGTCCAAGGATGTTATAGTACAACTCTATTCAGCCCTTATCTGCCCCATCATTGAGTACAATGCCCCCTTTGGCATGTAGCTAGCCAGGCACTTGCAACAGTTGGAACACATTCTAAGGTTCTTCAGTTGGAGAATCTAGGAAATGAATATCTTCTCCTACACAGATCACCTTAAGACCCTATTTCTGTAGTCAGTCTCCTACAGGTTACTGAGAGGCGATCTATCCCTGGCATATCAGGCATCCTCAGATCCAGCACTGATGGACCTCTTAGACATCTGCAAAACAAAAAGTACCTGTAACACTAGATCCAAGGAACTGAACTTTGTCAGTGATATAGAACATACTGGCAAGACTAACATGTGACTCAAAGGATTGGTGCTTGAGGGAATAAGCTCTTCATCCACATGAAGCAGAGTTCATCCATGACACTATTGAAGCAAAACATTGATCACTGGATGAAAAATCACAAATTCACTCCTGGTCTGATCCCCATATCTCTGATGGACAGAGGTTGACACTAAGTAAATTAATCCCCAGCTAACATCCCCCCCCATCATAACCCTCATGTACCTTCTTACTAACATAACCCACTATGCAGGTATCCTAGGTACTCTGGGACAAAGCAG
The DNA here is from genome assembly GCF_019279795.1 of Protopterus annectens. Classification (NCBI taxonomy): domain Eukaryota; kingdom Metazoa; phylum Chordata; order Ceratodontiformes; family Protopteridae; genus Protopterus; species Protopterus annectens. Next base: position 1,653,056,968 of record NC_056733.1, on the reverse strand, counting down.
AGTAGGGTAGCATGAACAGGCTTATAAAGACACTGGTGGTCACTAGCCTAGTATAAACATATGAACCTATGGACCTATCAGGGTTCAGCTCTGAGCCAACCGCTGTTGATACTGGTGATGGGCTACATTAACAGATAGGTAGGAGGGAACAACAAAGCTGCTGTATGTAGATAATATGTGCTTACAGGGAGACTCTGAAGTAGAACTTCAGCAAATGATAGGGAAATGGATGTAAAACTGAAGGCACCCAGGATGAAACTGTGTGCAGATAAGACCATTGTGATGGCAACAAATCGGGGAAATCCAATTAAAGTGAGAACTGAGATGGGAGGTAAATTAGTGGAACAGCTTAACAACTTCTAAGTATCTTGGAGGGATGATTGAGGAGAAGAAAAGTCTCAATGACAAACTCAAACGTAGAACCAGAGGGGCTGCAGCCAAGTGACAGAAGGTGTGATAAGTAGTCTGTGGCTGAGAAATGCCAAAGAAGATGATAAGTAAGACCTATTTTACTGCATTAAAGTAACTGACCACTAGGTGGCGCCTCTGTACTAGCTTCTGAATATTAGTTTCTTCACACTTGCTTATCCATATCTCCCTAACTCTCTTCCCAGTTTTCTTCTGACTCACTGTTTTACCATCTCTCCCTCAACCTAAAATAACTTTAATCACACTCTACTCCTCATACAATCTAACTCTATTCCTGTCAGCCTCTCAACATTCCTCTATATTCCCTTACTTTCAGATTTACCCGCAAAATTTCATACTTCACTAATTGTCATCCTTGACAATCCACTCTCATGTCTCTACCCGCTCCGTTCACCCTGCGAGCTCTCTCCGCTTCCCTACCCTGCCCCCAATTCCCACTCGCCCCCGGTGCTCCTACATTTAATCCTCTATAGCCACACCCACATCACATTCACCCCAATCAACCTACTCATATCAATAACACCCCCAACCCCCATTATCTCAACACACCCTCTGTTACCTCTTCTATCATCCCTCCTTGTTACAACACCCTACCTACTGATAACTCTCCTAACCTGCTCACAAAACTCTACCCCCCATTTTTCTTCCACTTCTCAAACAAATATGTCTACTTCAATTATCCCACACCAATTACAAGTATTATTCTTACTCTCTCTCTTACCTCTTCTAACCACTGCCTATCTCTTAACCTCCTATGAACAACCACTATACTCTACTCTTCTCTTCCCCTCCAAACACACTTCCACACCACCATTAACTATCTATCCTAACCTTCTTAACTTCATATCCAAACCCAGCTACCTACTAGCCAAATATCATAGACTAGCTCACATTAAGTATACTAACCGAAATGCTAGAAAATTAATAGACTATTATTGTAAGCCTCTCAACCTTAAACACACAACACTCCTCCACTCCCTACTAGATGGGGACATACACCCTAACCCTGGCCCAAACTATAACCTTAACACTCCAAATTGCAACCCAAATAAAACTAGTACCCTAACACCTATCAAACCTTCTAACTCACTCTCTATAGCTCACCTCAATATACGCAGCATTTGCAATAAAATTGCTCAACTTCATGCCCTTTTAGATGTCCACCTATTTGACATCTTATGTCTATCTGAAACTTGGCTAAAACCATATCATTAGACTAAACCGCACAGCCAAAAATGGAGGAGGGGTAGCAATCCTCTATAAAGCAGAGCTACAAGTTAACAGTGTAACTCTTAGCCCACTTTCAGACAATAGTGCTGAAATACAAATCTCTAAATTTCAAATCAACACACATATGGCCATAAATATTATCTGTATATACCTTCCTCCAGGAAATAACATCAGTACACTAGAGAATATCCTTAACTGGCTTTCCATAAATCTCCCACAAGAAACCATAGTCCTAGGAGACTTTAATATAGACTGGAAGACCTGTAGTAATACACACCCAACCACCCATATCAACCTTTGTGGCTTTTCGCAAACTATTAACTCCCCTACCAGAACTAATAGACCCAACAACAAAGAAAGTACCTTGGACTGGATACTTACTAATAGTCCCCATCAAGCATACAAAGCAGGAACCCTCCCAGATGACCTAAGTGACCATTCACTAACCTATATTATCAGACATAAAACCAACCTAACTTTCCCTTTCTCATACAGAACCTTACGCACCAAAAAGCAATTTAACCCGGAACTTTTCCAAACTGAACTCAAACAATGTAATTGATCACCATTAAAATCTCTCCCACTCAGTGAAGCAGTAGATTACTTCAGCTCCATATTCCTAACCATCCTGGACCATCACGCTCCATCACGCTCTGTTAGAAATAAAACTAAACTAGCCCCTTGGCTCACTAAAAATACTAGGCAAAAAATCCTTCTTAGAAACAAATCCTGGCAAAATGGCATTCTACTAAAAATCCTTCAGATCACCAAATCTTTAGACAACATAGAAATAATACAAAAAAAGCCATCCTGTTTGACAAAAAGAGCTTTTACCTTCAAATACAGCAAACCTACCAAAAGGAACCACAAAAGTTTTGGACTAGCATTAACAAAATTCTATACCCAGGTCTATTAATCACTCCCAACCCACTTGGCTCCAACCCTGACAATCCCTATCAAACTGATAATGCCTTCAATTCTTTCTTCACTGATGCTATCCAAAATCTTGCTAGCCATCTATCTCCTGATACCTCAAATCTGCCTACTTCTACCACTATCCTACCCCCACCATTTCATTTACAACCAGTGTCTACTTCCTTCATTTGCTGCCTTCTCCAAAGGTTAAAACCTACCACCCCCTCAGCAGACCAACTCCCAGCAGAATTCCTACAAAAAGGAGCTAAAGCCATTGCTTACCCCATTTCCATACTGATCAACAGAACCATAAGTGAGGGAACTATCCCATCCATCTGGAAAATTTCCCATATCATCCCACTACATAAAGGGGTTCACTCCAATGACTATTCTAACTTTCGTCCTATAGCTCTGCTATCTCCTCTTGCAAAAATAATGGAAAAATGCATCCATAAGCAACTTGTAAACCACCTTCTCCTTAACAACTTACTTGCCAACTGTCAACATGGAATCAGACCTTTCCACAGTACCACCACTGCCCTTCTATCCTTCACAGACAGCATCAATAAAAATCGTAACAATAATATTCTTTCTTCTGCAGTCTTCATTGATTTATCTAAAGCCTTTGATATGGTTAATTACCAACTCCTCCTACACATACTGAAATCCCTTCCACTCAATCCCCTAGCCATGAATTGGTTGAAAACTTACCTTGAAAACTGGCAACAGGCTGTACTCTGGCAAAATAGACTCTCTAATAACCTTCCTATTTCCTTCGGTGTTCCACAGGGCTCCATTTTAGGCCCACTCCTATTTTCCATTTATATTAATTACCTTCAATCAGCAATCCCACACACCACCTGAATTCAATATGCAGATGACTCTACTATTATCTGTACAGCCACCTCTCAAACTGAACTTAAATCTCTTACCCAAAAAGCTTTCAATACTGTAGAACAGTGGTTCTCAAACCGCTGCCTCCTCCTCAACCCCAAAAACACTAAACTGTTACTCTTCACACCAACCTGATACTCCACCCCTATTCATCTCACACTCATCTAATGATGGTACTATAATTTCTCCCAACACAACCACTAAACTCTTAGGAATAACAATAAACAACAACCTCAACTTTGACAGTCATATAAACAGCACAATAAAATCAGTGAACAAAAAACTGGGATCCCTTTACAGAATCAAGCCCTTTCTTAGTGGCTAGGACCACTATAGCCAGAACCCACTTAATCTCAACTCTACTCTATGCTTCCCCTATATATACTAAACTTTCTAAAAACAACCTCAACAAACAGGTAACATCCTATAACAATATTGCTAGATTTGCTACAGGCTCTCCTTTCAGAACTCATCACTGTCTGAACCTAAAACAACTAGGCTGGCTAGAATTTCTTAGCCATCTTCAATTTCACCAGCTTGTCATTGTCCACAAGACCCTGCATCAACCACCAACACTCCAATACTCTCTACCATCATTACACCTTACAATAATCTCAAGAACTTACACTCCTCAAACAAACTACTGATCAACACTTCAAGATCCAATAACTCAGTAGGTGACTCCCTGTACTCTAACTCTGTAGGAAAGCTAAGCAGTTAAGGCAGAGCAGTTGAGGAAGCTAGAGGTGATAGAGAAGAAGTGTCTGTAATGGGTGGTAGGATGCACATGGATGGACAGATAAAGAAATGAGAGCATCAGAGCAGAATACCATGTAGATCCAATTGGACAGAATGTCAAACAGAACAGATTACAGTGGCTTAGTCTCATGTGCAAGAAAGAAGAAAATTATTTGATGAGTAGAAGCTGGGAGAAACAGTAAGACTGCAATACAAAATAAGGATTTCCAGCAATGAGATGGATAGATTGTGTGAGGGTAGAACTGCCAGAGTCAGCCACGACTTTTGAAGAAGATAGCAGAATGGCACTGATGTGAGAGAGTTGGTGAAAAGCTCTCAAAACACCCCGACCCAATGTAGAAAAAAATGGGAACACGGTGGTTGATAGTGATGATATCATTTTGATTGTGAGATCAAAAAAATAAGGCAATGTGGTACAAGCATTTACATTGAGGGTGTATCTCAGAGGTCAGTAAGCCTATAGATAATGTTTAGGATGAACATATCATAGTCTGCGCACTAACAATAGAATTCTCCACTGCCATGCTTTCCAGCGGTAACAAGAATAGAAGAATATCCTTGTCTTCCTTTGAGGTAATGATCAGCATTTATCCTGGTTAGTGTAGAGATATACATCATCTCAGGGCATAAATTATCAATGGTTTTGACATATCAGTGCTTGAAAGAACTGAAAAAAGTGATTTGTTTTGTAAGTTTATTAAAGTGTTTAGTCCTAATGTCAAAGCCAGATGCATTTCTGAATCTTTCAGTTAGATTTCCTTCTTTATTCAGTTGTAAACAAGTTGCTTAGTAATAAAAGTGCAGTAATCATGTGTGTGTGTGTGTGTGTGTGTGTGTGTGTGTGTGTGTGTGTGTGTGTGTGTGCACGTGTGTGCGCGTGTGTGCGTGCGCATGTGTGTGTGCGTGTGTGTGTGTGTGCATGTGTGTGGCAGCAAAGTGAATAATCCTTGCTGTGACCAATTACGTTTTGGATAAATAAAAAAAATAAAAAATTGGGCAGTCGGATAGAGGGAGGTGTTATTTAATAAAGCTTAGGATAATACTACTGTATCACAGAGTTTAAAGTACTGATTGTGGAATAAAGGTTTAGGAAGATGATGGAATCTGGGCTGTAAATGTTTTACATCATTTTCAAATCATTACTTCATTTTGTTGCTTTTGCAAATAACAAAACTGACACTATGCCATGTGACAAAACTAAAATGTATCTTCTCATAATAAAAAGTTAATAATAAATAAAATAATAGCAATAACCTTAAAAACTAATATAAGCAATTAAACAATCTCCAAAAAAGAATGCCAACCAGGATAAATATTTCGTTTTCATAAAAAGAGTCCAAAACTAAGCATGTAAAAGCAATGGAATAAAGCAAGGTCCAGGGCATCATAAAATTAAAACTTTTAATAAGTAACCCAACCAAAATGTATGACATTTAAGCACTTTCTCAACTGTTTCTTCAGACCATAAAATCAAACTGACAATTAAGTTCAATCAATTTATATGGTGAATTAACTCATATTAACCTATCAGAATGCAGATAACAGGTGGTTCAATAAAAACAATAAATTAAGCATAATAAATCATAATCAACATTATACACAATAACATACCATAAAAACAGTACAAACCTATATATAGAAATAAATGAAAGAATAAAGATAAAAAAAGAAGAAAAAAGAAGGAAAAAAGAAAATAAAGGAGGGGGCTATTTCCTCAAGCCACATCCATTTAAAATTGGTTTTACTGGAATCTTCTCATTGAAACCTCTACCCTGATCTTCCCTCAAGTGAATTATCCATCTAATCTCTAAAGTTTCAGTAGCATTCCTTATGTCAACCTCCCACAAACTGGGCTTCACTAACTCAATTACCAAAAACTTAAATGTATGGTTTCACTGGTTTCTTTAACATGTTTAGATAAAGCATTATTAGCTGAGGCCATGCATATATTATACGGGTTACTATCATGAAATCGAATAGGCTGAAGAGCAAATGGCTTTAACATCGGAAATGCCATTCAACAATGTGTTTATTGTGAGATTGCAGTACAGTGAAGATAGGAAAATTTGCCCTTTCCTTACTGTAGTGCGATCTTGGAGTTGGCATATATAATTAGTGGGGGAAGAGCGACTTTGAGGTACTGCATTTTCGATATTTAAGCTGTTCGCTCTCCGTTCTTTTCGATCTTGCAATATAGACCCATATTATACAGATGTTCTCTTATTCTATCCTTAAACATTCTGTCTGTTTTGCCTATATAAAAAACGCAACTTCACATTGTTGGCAATAACACAGATAGACAACATGCAATGTTCTACAGTCCAGCTCAGCCTTGAAGATGAATCTCTCTCCAGTATTGGGATGTATAAACACACCACTAGTATCAATATAATGGCAGTAGTTACATTTCCCACATGCTTGTGTTACATTCCCTTCCCTGTACACCTGATGTGGATCAGTCCAAGGATAACAGAGTAACCTGTTCAAATTTTTCTATTCTTAAATTTAAAGGAGGATGTTTCGCTAATAATCCTTCCTATTTTTGGATCAGCAGTTAAAATTCTCCACTGTTTTCTTATCACATCAGTGAGTTTTTTGAGCCACCTTTTATCTGCATTCTGATAGGTTAATATTAGTTATTTCACCATATAAATTGATTGAACTTAATTGTCAGTTTGATTTTATGGTCTGAAGAAGCAGTTGTGAATGCGCTTACCTGTCAAACATTTTGCTTGTGTTACTTATTAAAATTATTAATTTTATGATCCCCTGGATCTTGCTGTATTCTGTTGCTTTTACATGTTTAGTTTTGGTATAAACAATTGTTTATGCATATTGCTAATTAAAATACTTGTGTCTGTGAGATGAGGATTGCTATAGGAGTTCATATTGTAAAATGAGGAATTTCTATAAACAGATAGTCTAAAGCAATTACTGTGGGAAGCAATAGTAGTTATTCCCCAAACATGCAAAGCCAGAAGAAAATACTTTTTTTTAATGGCTGTCTTGAACTCTCTTTTAAGTGTTATGCACTGAAATTCTAAAACAGACTATAGTGCACCATGACTTATTTTTTTGATACAGCAAGGTACCATTTAAGTTAAGGCATTGGATAGAATTACATAACCAATATCACTAGATAACATTCTACAAATATGCAATTTTGTTTTTTAAGCATCCAACTTCCACCTAATAAACTTACTTATACCTAAAATATAACACTCAAATAAGCAAATACATTCATCATTACCAAGTACGTAAACAACGGAAGCAAAATTCACTTCTTAAAGTTAAAATGATGCAAAAAGAGACAAAGACATATTTAAGGAGAAGAAAGCTAAAAAACAAACAAAAAAATACTTCACTATTAGAACACACAGTAACTATACCTGGTGAAGAAAGCAGAGTAACCAGGTAAAAAATCTTGTAGGATTTTTGCTGTTCCCCAAGGTGTGTAAAAGTGGAATTGGAAGGTGTTTTCCGAGTTGTCTCCAAGTGTACCAATTACCTTACAATATTAGGAGCCATTATAGTTTGTGCTGCTAATACACACATCTCCTTGAACAACATAGTGTGCTGGCTACTGTTTATTTGAGTCTATATTATAAACCCAAAAATCCTTTTGAGTGAATACTGCAACAGAGACACATATAGCCTGAACTGCAAATACTCCAAAACCCCTAAACCTTGAAATTTAAAATCTCGAATCATTATAGTCGGCCAACCCCACCACGCGCTACATACTACGTACCCAAACATAATAAATAAACCACATAGATACACTAACCAAATGCAACTTCTAACCCTACACTAAACCTTACATACATTACTATCTATGAACTTATCTTAACCCGCACCCTAACCCTGTGGTCCGTAACTATCGCACACTTACCCTACAGAGATATACCCAAACAAATAATCCACACACATACACTTAACAAAACCCTACTTGTAACCCTACACTAAACCTTACATACATTACCTATCTATGCACTTAGCTTAACCTGCACCCTAAACCTTTGGTCCGTAACTATCGCAAACTTACCTTATGGAGCTATACCGCAGCCGGGCCAGCCATAACAAATTGACATTTCAACTTCCACAGTTTTGGAAGTTCACTGTTTCCATTGTTCATGCAATATATGTCTCTCTTTTCATATTCACTCAAACGGATATTCGGTCGTCTAATATAGACCCATTTATTTTATTTATTTATTTAGTTACATTTGTTAACCAGGTAGTGTCCGACTGGGTTGAAAAAAAAAATGTTTTCAGTGGAGACCCGGGGAGAAAAGCTCCACAACAAAAAGAACATTATTAATGTACAAGCAGTAAACTTCATTTAAATAGTACATTGCTAACAGTATGTAAATGAGCGTAACAAAAATATTACAGCAAAATATAATAACAGAATACAATATAAACATGCATATTTCAGGCATACACAAATACTATTTTTTTTTTACAATATATATCAGGTACATAAGTCATGTAGCGTTACAAGGTGAGTCACTTCTGATAGACCAAAACTGGACATTTAGTTTGGCAAGTTAGGTCATCTGAAGGAACAAAGATTAATAAAGATAAGACAGATAGTGGGATAGGCCTACATAGGATGAGCACTATTTGGGCTAACGTGTTTGAGATGAGTGAAAGAAAAATAGGAAGAATATTAGGTGGAAGCAATACAAGGCCATAGCCAATTATCATTTAAATAGTAACCAGATATCAAGGCGAAAAAAAAGCGGAGATCGCACCCAGCATCGTTAGTGCACAAAACTCTTTATTTAACGCTGCAGATTCCAAACGTTTTTGTCCATAAAACCATAGACTTCATCAGAAATACTTTAATTAAAACCATTCATCTTATATACCTGTAGAGTAAAAATAGTACACCAATCAAACACCCTCTTCAATTATATAATTCCAGAATTAATTAAAACATTAGTTGAAACCATTTGTGTTTAAAAATTTCTGTTCACCAAGGCCCGCATTCATAAAATGACCCTATGACATTTTAAAAAACATAAACTTACCTAAATACAAGTTAAAAATCATTGTGGTAACATTTAAAACCAGAAATGTATAAAAAATTCCTACAACACTATTAAATGGTAAAAATAATCAATACAACATCCCCACCTACTGGCCAGAAAGATAAATATCATAAATAAACATAATTAAAGTATTTCTGATGAAGTTTATGTTTTTTTGGACGAAAACATGTGGTATCTGCAGCGTTAAATAAAGAGTTGTGTGCACTAACTTTGCTGGGTGCGATGTCCACTTTTTTTCACCTTGATATCTGGTTACTGGTTGCTTTTGGCGGAATTACTCCAGGTTGATTTATTATCATTTAAATAGTCTTTCAGGGTAGTTTTAAATCTGGACAGGTTGGGGTTTTTAGTTAATAGTTGAGTTCCAATCTTTGGCTATTTTATGAGAGTAGAGTAAGTCTCCACGATAGTTGTGAGAGTGGGTTACTTTTAGCATTAGTTTGTTGGATGACCTAAGGAGTCTACAGTTTGTGTTTGGCCGCACTAGGTTTGCTAGACCTGGGCAGTCGGTAGGGTTGAATATGATTTTATCAGCAACTGAAAGTTGTTTTAGTAATAATAGGTTGGAAAGTTCTAACCAGTTGAGCTCTCGAAGAGCAGTGCAGTGGTGTGTTATGTGGGGTTGGTTGGTAACAAACTTAGCTATTCCGTTATAGCAGGAGTCTAGTTTATTTAGGTTATTTTTTTGATAGGTTAGTAAAGACCTCAGAGCAGTATAGGAAAGTGGATAGCAAGTGGGATTTTGCAGTGGCCAGTCAACCTTGTTGTGTAAGATATTATTTAATGCTGTATAGACCGCCTAGTTTAGAGTGGATTTTTTTGATGGTCAGATAGATGTGTTTCATCTATGGTTACCCCTTAGCAGCTTGGTCTGATTGGTGGGTTCAGTTTTTGTACGGTTGTTGGATAGTATGGTGAGGGATTGAGTACTGGGTTTGGAAGATTTATTTGAGAAAATTATGAGCTTGGTCTTATTTGGATTTAGGATGAGCTGGTGGCTGGTGAGGTACTTTTTAATATCTTGGAATGATGATTGCATTTTGTGTTGGAGTTCTTGTGGGGAGTGGTCTGAGCAGATAAGAGAAGAGCGATCTGCATACTGGATGATGGTGGCATGTTGGGTGACAGTATATAGGTTGTTGGTAAATATTATGAAGAGGAGGAGCCCAAGTATGGAACCTTGTGGTACTGTCGTGGTAGCTGGTAATAGTGAGGAGAGACTGTTTGCCCATTTAGTGGCCTGTTGATGATCGATAGATATATGTAAAATCATGTTAGGGGTGTGGTATTGTGATTGTAAGTGGAAAGTTTGTTGAGGAGCAGCTGATGAGACACTGTGTCAAAAGCTTTTGACATATCTAAGAAAATAGTTGAGACTAGTTGTTCTTCATTTTTGAGGTGGCGAATGGTCTCTGTAAAGGTTATGAGGGCTGAGTTAGTACTGTGTTTAGGCCTGAAGCCATGCTGGGTGCTGGAGAGTAGGTTGTTGGTGGTGAGGTGATTGATTTTGGCAAGGGGTAATAGAATGGTGACGGGATGGTAGTTAGTTATGTCTCTAGATAGACTGCCTTGATGAAGTGGAATAATATGAAAGATTTTCCATAATTTGGGAATGTACTGTTCGGAGATAGAGCAGTTTATTAGTAATGATATGGGTAGGCGATGGATGGCGAAGCTAGTTTTAGGTATTTATATGGAAGTTGGTCGGCAGCTAAGCAGCAGGATTTTAATTTACATAGGAGTTTTTTATGTAGGAAGTTGGAATGGGAATAAAGTAGGAGTTTGCATCATTAGAGGTAGGGGAGGGGACAGTGAATGGTGGGATTGTTTTGTTGTCTAGAAAAGAAGTGATAGAGCTGGTGAAGTGGGAATTGAATTGTGAGGCTAAGGGCACACAAGAGTTAGCAGTGAAGGGGCAGGGGTAGGGGGTTTACCGGGGTTAAAGAGGTGCTTGATATTCTACCAGAATTTATGTGGATTGTGCTGGTATTTGTGTTGGCAGATGAGGAAATAAGTTCTTTTATCCTTAATGATGTTTTTCTCAGCATGGTTTCTAAGCGGTTTGTAAAGGGTGAAATTGTTGTTATTGTCGGTCATATGATATAGTGACCAGGCATTATCTCTTTGTTTCATTAGTTGTTTTGTTTATTTAGAAAGCCATGGTAGCTGTTGTTTTTTTGGCAAATTGTTCTGAGGAGGGCAAGATTATTTAATATTTCAAAGAATTTGTTATTGAAGTATTCTATAGCATACCTCTCAACTGTACAGATTTTCACAGAACGTCCAGAGTTTTGCATCATATTGTTGTTCCACTTTTTAATAAAACTGTTTTTTTTTTTCTGGCAAATTAGTGGCATATCATTAAAGAAGGAAGTTAGAAAATAATAATAGACATTTGAGTTTCAAACTTCATACCCTTCTGAAAATTTCATGCTAAACAAAACCTGTTAATCTGTCAACTTTCTAATTTTGTAATAGCACTATTTACAAATTGTCCCTATTTTTGGGTTTTTGTCCCACTTTTACTTTTGGCTTTGTCCAGATTTCTTGCTCTAAGAGGTTAAGAGGTATGTTCTACAGCTAGGTCTAGTTGCAGTTTTTTTAATGGGGATAAATCACAGTTTTGTAGTAGTAAATTGAAGATGTCAGAGGAGAAATATTTTTTGATGCTGGTGCATTTGTACGAGATGCTGGTTTCGATATGTGTTTTCTTTCTAACTAGAAATGTAGGAGCATGGTCACTTTGCATGACTGGTAGAGAGCCTGCCTGGTACCTCTGGTATGGTTTGTTGGTTAAAATCCAGTCTAGAAGTGTTTTTTTTATTGGACTGCTCTTCAATGTGGGTGGGGTAGTTAATAATTTGGGTGAAGCTATATAAGTTTATAAATGAGGTAGGGGAGTCGGAGGAACAGGAGAACCAGTCTAGGTTGAAATCACCTAGAATGATGGTTTCTTTGGAGAGAGAAAAAGATGACCAGGATAGAAGGGATTCTATGGTGTGCAGGTTCTTGCCTGGTGGTAGGTAGGTGGCTGTGATGTTAATGGATTTGTGAGGATTAAATTGGTGGCGAGTGATGAGGAGTTCAGCATGAGAGATGTCCGGTGGGGAACAGATTAGTTTTTCTAGATTAAGTGATTCTTTAAACATAATTGTTACACCCCCACCATGTTTGTTTAGCCTGTCCTGTCTTATAATATTGTAACCATTTGTAGTCATACTACTGATCAATGGGCTGTATTGCACTACATGACTATATATAGACATACCACTATGGTTTCATAGTAATTTTCAGTTATTTTTAAGCCAAATATGAACAAACGTACTATTCCACTGGCTCACTGATGACAGCAGTTTACTTTTCAGCATGGCCACATACCTTTTTGATCAGAAAAGGTAGACAGAGAAAGCAGCTGCAATGACAATAACTTTGTATTCTTAATTAAAACACGTGAAATCAGACAAGTCCATGACTACTTCAATTTGAAAATACTAGCGATTTTAACAAAGCAATAATGAAGACACTTGTTTGGCATCCAACAGACTCTCATGTTAAGTACTTTGCAATTAATAAGAATCCAGGCCAGCTGCACTGCAGACAGCAGAGGAAACACCTTTTATTTGGAGTTTTAGCCTTAACACTAAATTTTTCCACAGCTACTTAATTTTACTGTGAATCCTTGTATTTTCAGCTAGGCTCAGACATGCAGACTACCCATCCAAAAATGAGAAAGGGTTATGAATATGTGACCCAGCCAGCTCACATGTTTACATCTGTGAGTGTGAGTGAGTGTTACAGATAGAGCAAGGTCAAAGGCAAAATTTAGTTAATAAATTCAGTGTCATTGGCCTCTCCATTAATATCCTAGATTGTTCTACTTTCTTTATAAACTATATCAATATCTTCTGGTTTGAGATTCAATCCAATGGCTGTTCTCTCTGCTTGTACAGCACATTTTTTTTTCAGTTGTAGCATGTAAAGGTGCTACTTTTACTAATTATAGAGGTGTTTGTGAATGTAGGAGCAACATGTTAAAAGCTTTCTTCACTTTAGAAGTCTGTGCAGATTTCAGTGACTATTAAGGTTTGGTATACAAGTGGCAAAAATAAAATTGGTGAATTGTCGATTTACTGCAAAGTGCATTAAGTTTTTTTTTGTTGTTGATAAAATGCGTAATGGTACCCTGTTTTGTAATGAATGTAGGGTGAGCGCACAGGTACATTATTTTTTGTTAACTTTAATATGCAATAACTGATTCATACACCAGGAGCTGTGCAATAGTCCATTCCACCTTTGCATTCCCTCTGGATAGCAAGTTAAACAGGTGAAGATTTAAGGTGGACTGTCTAATTAAACTGTAAAAGGGACCTATTTTTCTGCATGACTCTATATCTTAAATGATAACCCAAAGTGTAAGAGTTTTAGGTTGTGAGATGAACAAAGATGGGGGTTAGAGAATGTTAGAACAGCTTAAACATAATACTAACCTTAGGACATATGCTAGCATTCCTTGACATGGACTTCTGTCAGTAAGCAATGTTGTGCAGGGTGTGTAGAAAAAAAAATTAAAGCCTCAAGAGAGATACTGTGCAATGTCAGTGTTACCCAGTTGGTGTGCTTCACTTTGCCTAAATAAAGATAATCATACATATTTTCTTTGAAGTAATGCATGTATATTATTGCTGTTAAGTTCTTTGAAAAAAATAATGTTACATGAGCAATATTCCTTTTCTTTAGTGTAGAGAATGTAAAGTGTACCAATGTCATCTCATACTACGCCCCTGTATATTTGTCAAATCAGTTAGTACACTGCAAGGCAATGCTTATATTGCCCTTGTCACCTCATTAGCACATAAGGATATTACTGGTCAGTGCTCCCTACAGCAAAAATTTAGTACTTGGGAGTCAGCTGATCATAATGACATGTAAAGGAACAAGAAGGAAAAGAAAATACAATGCCTCCCATGGACAAAAAGCATCTATTGAGGGTAGGGTAAGTTTCAGAGGAAGTGAACAGGAGGATTAAGGCAATTAAAGTTGTAATAAGGGAAAACCAGGAAGCCCTCTGGCTTCCTAGTCAAATCCAGAGGCTGTATATATATATATATATATATACAAAAGTGAGGAAAAATAAGTCTAATGATGTCATTGGCAATATGCAATGTCAGAGAGGAGAAGGGAGCAAAATGTTGCCAACATAAACTGTCTGCTGTACTAGGATAGGAACTCCCTGTCCTTCACCTGACAAAGAAAAATGCTGAGTTCCTTTGCACATTATTTTCTTTCTGCAGGCAAACTGAGGTTTGGTAATTACTCTGCCGTGGAATCGAACTGCTGAGATCAAGGGACTGCCTTCTTGAAACATCACACTCATTATCTCATTGACCCTTAGAAAACTGAACCAAATTTAGCAATAACAAAATATTGATCTAGCAGTTTTTCCAGCAAGAGGACACTTTATTTAACAGCTTCTTTATGAAGATGTCAACTTGTGTAGTCATTATTAAATGTTCAGTCATCTTGCGCGTGTTTTTCAAAGGCTCAGTTCCTCTGTAATATCAATATCATGGACAACATTTAGAAAATATTTAGTGATTAATGGATAGTCCCAGATGTATGTGACAGTGTTACCATTACTGCCACTTATCAAAGATTTATTTTAAATAAATTATTTAATACTTCATAAACCAGTGAGTCTTAACATTATTCCTTAGCACAACAAAGATGTAACAGTTATGTGACACGTGATATTAAGTTAGTAATAATAGGGTAACTAATGGAGTAATAATGCATAGCAGCAGTAGATAATGCCTCACGTTCTATGTTACATTTATGAAGTGCTTTGTTATCAGCTCCAAGGGCTCTGTCCCATTCGACTGACCCCTTCCTAGGTAAGATAAATGTCTTCTAAAATGAAAAGACCTGCGGTGACCATTTTCACCACAGAATTGCCTGAGATGGACACCTAGGTCTGAATGATCACTTATGCAAAAAGACTACAGTAAATGAATGACATTCAGCTCATTGTATATAAACTAGCATGCAACTAATTTTTCTTGTATTTGTAATACTATGTGTTTGTGTGTGTCAATGTGCATGTTTATACGTGTTTATACAATAGTACCAATAAGAGCATGTGTGAGACCACATATGCACACACACACACAAACACACACACACACACACACACACACACACACACACACACACACACACATGCATACAAACGTAAATGCACAGGCACATTTTCTTCTCTTCAATGTGTAAAATTGATGACCTTAATTTATAGTAATTAAAGGAATGTGAAATTGTTCATGCTGAATGATATGACTTAATTCTTTATTCAAGCTACTGTATGCCACTGTAAAATAAATTATGCATACATTAACTTTAAATTTGAACTTGAATATTTTCAGCCAGTTAAACTGATTTAAATATCATTTGCATACACATTATGTCCAGTCAGCCCAAAATAATTCAGACAGTAGCCATTTCACAACTATTGTAACTTTCTCTATCATAGTGTTGGAGATTTGTGTCTCTCCAAATGTAGGTATAGGAGCCAGGTAGTTAGGCAGTGCATGGGAGATAGAGGTGAATTAAGAAAGAAAAAAGAAAGCTAAAGGGAAGATGTTAGGAGAGACAGAATGAGACATGAAGCAGGAAGTTCAATTTCAAGATAATGTCAGAGAAGAGGATCAGTATATGATATTCACTGAGGCAGTGTGGGAAAGAAGAAGGGACAGAAAGGGCAGAGGGCAAAGGTGAGACAGCTAGGAGAAAAAGGCAGACAGCAAATACATAAAGTAGAGCATAGACAGAGGATGAGTAAGGCAGTGATATATAGCAATCGAAAAGAAAGGTAGGCTGAAGAGGTAAACAGAGGCTTGAGGAGTAGGATGCTGCAATGTTGGAAAAGGAGATGATCAGAAAACATCAGTTACATGAGATGTGAAGAGGACGAGACCACTAAACAAACTGAGTGGTGGGATAAGTTTGGCAGATGACTGAAGGACTTTAAAGGGAACAAACATTGGCTGGGTAAGGAGGGAGAAAAGGTACTCAGAAAACAGCTACATTTAGGACATCTAGCAAAATACGCACCAAGCATATTCGCAAAACAAAAAATAAAAAAAGAAGAAAAAAAGATAACATACTTTACTGAAAACTTGAATTTAATAAATAGTAAATTATTCTTGTGTTCTTTCACTGAAGGTAACACAAGAACTTCATTAGACAAACCATTCCATTTCATTCCCTACATTTAATATCTTACACAATAGTCACCTGACTTTAACCTGACCAATTGTATCACATTATTTTGTAGTACATTGATATTAACTTAAAAAAGCTTAACCCTCTCATCACATTTTTATAATCTCTGCAGCAGAGTGTCCAAAAACTAAATTTCAGTCCAAAGGTGAATTTAAAATCTCATTTTAATATATTCTGGAAGGGTCTGAGAATGTAGCCAGGCAAACCTCATCAATACATTACCAGTGGCGACAGCCTTGGATGTAGAATCTGCAGAGACATAAACAAATTTTAAATAAAATGTAGTGACCTGAATAATAGATGAAACTAAACTACACGAAGCAGATTGTTCCTTACAGTAATGAACTGCAGATAAAGCATTCTTCATATTTTCACAATGTCAGAATAAACTTTATCATATGAGTTTGACAATTCAAAATCTTAAAAAGTAAAGTTACAGAAGCATATACTTTTTTCAGAATTTATAAAATGTTTCACCATCCTCGTGAGAAGGAAAAGGATTAGGATTAACAAAAAGCTATGAAGCAGCTAGACTAACCAAAGCTATAGCTGCTGGGTCAGGTATGGGATGAGTCTATTGACATTTGAAAGACTGGGGAACTTTGTACATTCTATCTACATCCTTAGGTGCAGCAGGCTTGGCTTCCAGAGAAGCCACAGCCTGTGGCAAACACATCTTCTAATGGTAGCAGCACTGGGGGGAATAGGACAAGGTTCTGGGAATTCCAGTCATAAAATTTCATAGTATTTTCTGAGGAGCTGTGAAACCTCATTGTTGTCCTGCAGAAAACACTAGCAAATTCTGGAAAAGGTCTATGACAAAGAGAAGCCCTAGGAGGGAGATTCAGATATCATGGTGTCCTGAATATGAATCAGAATTTTTAAGAGGAGAAATAAAAACTGTATCTGTCCCATCACATTCTTCTCCAGATTCAATTTCTTGAATCTCTATGGGAAAAGATGAATCCCTTTCTCTCTTACCTGAAACCACCTGATAAGAAGGGTTAACAGCCTGTACAAGACACTGAGTCAGACCTAATAGACTACTCTTGTTCAGAGAAACTGGAGCAAAAGAAGATGTATGTTTAGTTTTCTATTTTTTTTTTGACAAGAAAGTTAGGAAAAAATGATTTGTAATGGAAGCAACTGCTTCCCCAGGTATGGGAACAACATTCTGGCAAAGCAGGGGCACTTTCCTGACCCTTTTCCCAACATGGACAAAGTTGTTCTCCCTCAATCACTCTGGGAAACCCAACAGCTGCAAAGGACATGGCTAACTTCCAGTCCATATGGGCATCACCAGAGGGATCCGGGGAAAAGATTAGTAGTCTAAGGAACCAGCTTTTGCCATAGCAGAGTCACATACATACAGCTGAGAAAAATTGTTAGCCTCTTGTAGTGGCAAAAACTGTTTAGTTAACTTCTTCTTTTTGTGGTTGGAGGAAAAATGAAATATGAGAACAGTAGTTTGCTCAATGGTCCTCAAAATGGTGCCTTTTCCCTGAGGAAACTAAGCGCAAACAAATTAGCTAGAACCTATTCATGTCTAGGGTGCAGAAAATGCAGGTTAATTTCCATTATACCATGATCCCCCCAAAACATGCACGCTGATTGGCCAGCGTGCCCATTGTAAATCGAGTTATACTAATGGAAAAAGGTCCGGTCGCCCGGACTTTTTTCCATTAGTATAACTCATTTTTTTAAAACACTGTCTCGCTATGTTAAATGAGTTTAACATAGCGAGACAGTTTTAAAATAAGCAACGGAGATGTCCGTTGCTTATTTTAAAGCTGTCTCGCTATGTTAAAACCATTTAACATAGCGAGGCAGTGTTTAAAAGAAAAGCAACGGAGAAAGCAAGATCTCCGTTGCTTTTTATGTCTCGCTATGTTAAATGAGTTTAACATAGCGAGACAGTTTTAAAATAAGCAACGGACATCTCCGTTGCTTATTTTAAAACTGTCTCGCTATGTTAAACTCATTTAACATAGCGAGACTCAAAAAAGCAAGGGAGATCTTGCTTTCTCCGTTTGCTCAACTCTGATGTACCGCGCAGGCGCAGTACATCAGAGCTGCCGCGATGCCAGACATCTGCGGAAGGGCAGTAAACAGGCATTATACTATGCCATTATTTAAGAAAAGTAATAGTTTCTTTTCTTAAATAATGTCATGGTATAATAACAATAACCCACTTCTGGGTGTGGGTAATGCTAAATTTACCCACGGTTGGCTTTGTTTGGTCCCGAGGGCGAAACCACGCCAACCGTGGGTAAATTTAGCATTACCCACACCCAGGCGTGGGTTATTGCTATAATAGTCCTTACATTCAAAATTTAGACACTAACAGGACTGATGGGATAAATGAGACAGGTACAGTTGTGAGACCACTAATGTGGTGTACAATGCTCAGTGCCAATCATGTGAAACCTTCTGTACTGGAAGAACTAGTAGAACTTTGAAGGAAATATTTGCTGAACATGTTAGGACAATGAAAAATGAAGAAAATAAAAATGAATTGGGAAGGCATAGCAAAACAGGTTTGGGTTTTAAAAGGTTTTATTTTCCATTTTTGAAAAGATTATGGTGGATTTAAGGGGGAAGATATGGAAGCCATTCTAATAACATTATTAATTTAGTGAGTTTTTTTAAGGTAAAATCAATGTACTACTGAATAATGTGATACAACTAGTCAGGTTAAACCCATCTGTCTATTTAGCAGAAGTTTAAGTATAGGGAATGAAATAGAATGTTTTGTCTAATTAAATGCTTGTGCTGCATTTAATTTAAGAACAAATGTGCTAACTTTGTTTTTATAAAATTCATGTTTTCAATATAGCATACTCTCTTTTACTTCTTCTTTTTTTCCAATTTAGGGCATCCCTATACAGTGGAAAAAAGCACTTTATCTCAACCATGAGATAATGGTGAGGATCATAGTAAATTTAGATTATTAATCAGATTACCATGCAGCGAAAGAAAATAATTGAGGGGGTCATTCCCAGGGTTAACATTTACCAGGGCAAACCAAGGTGTGATAATAGTAGATATAAGAGACTGAATGCACCAGTGTATAATGCATTATATGAGCACTCATGTTTAAGCATAGTACAAGATTGATGTAACAGATATGACTATGGGGATATCCAATACTTAGAACTAAACAGGGCCATGAAAGTTTGCTGAACTGACCACAACAGTCAGAATAGAGAGTAGTGGAAGGAACAGTGGGTTATATGTAGGGAGATGTTTGGAGGATATGGAAATTAAAAGATTTCTATATCCAATACAACCGCCACATATTTTTTAGGGGACAGTGATACTTATGGAGGGGATGAAAAACTATATTTCAAAGATCATGCCTTTTGACTTAGTCAAATGGTCAGATGACAGAGGAAAATCAACACAGTATGAGTGGTACTTGACGGAGAACACAGAAATAATTGATTGAGAAAGCTTAAAAAAATGGAAATTGAACAAGTTAAGAACTGAGGAGTCAAAAATGTTTTCTAAACATTAAAGAGAACTTATAAAAGCTATAAGTTTTATCCACATGCAGTCCTGGAAATAACCCATTTAATCCTGAACAGCATGATGCTAATTAACAGCTTTGCTTTTGGAGATCTTAGCCAGAAAACCACTTGATTCCGGAGAGTTTTTTTTTCAAAATCCTCCACTGAAAACACACAATTTCATTATAATACCGGATAGTTTGAGGTTCAAAAAATGTAAAATAATGTATCTCTTTTGTAGACAAGGAGTTTTATAATGATGTTATTATCAAACGTCTGTCTGAAGATGCTGATTTTATATTGCAGATTTATGTAAGAAAAACAGTATTTTGTTTTCCAAAAATACTTGTGTTATGATCAAAAAAAGGTTACATCTCTGTAAGACTGTAGGATAGATACAGGATATTAATGAGGGAATTGTTCACCTGATCAAGATCTTTCCAGTGATGTATGACACTATAGGGCAGAGTACTGCTGATTTCTAATATTATCAAATTTGTGCAAATTATGCATATTTTAATTTCACCATACTATCAAAACCATTTTGTGTTACATGACATGTAGCAGTAGTAACACTGTGAGTCTTAATCTTTTGTGTAAGATGGCACCTTTTGTTCACCTATAGATCAAACAGCTGTTGGTAGTAGTCAGAACTGCTTTAGAAAAATAGCATTTGTATGTCAGAATTGCTTCACATTATCCACTATATTTTAATATAATTTTTTGCTATCACTTACTGCTTGAATACACTACCCCAACATAACAGTATAACTTGGAAATGTTTTATTTTTAATATCTTTTTGTAAACACTCCTTAATAACACCAGCTCTCTGCATCCCATGCTGACCATTTCAAAGCCACTCTTAGCAAATCATGTCAGCTCATAGATGACACCTTACTTCCTTAATTTTATGTATGTAACTTTACCAGGACTACAGAAATTAGATTTTGAAAACAGTGATGAGTGTACTGTTTTCAGGAGTACAAGGACATCACCTGTAAAGATGAATACACTCTTACATAATATAAAAGAACTTTGCTTCTGTGATGACTATAATCTTGTTAGAAACAACTTAAAGAGTAATTATCTGAGACCCAGGTAACATCAAAAATAACTGGGCATAATATCTCTAAGGTGTAGATCTGAAAAAAAGACATAAAGACTATGTAAGGGTATTACGTACTAGTGTCCAAAACAGAAAAGATCAGTTGTACTCCAGTTGAATGTAGCAGATTGCAAAAATTATGAACGCAATGGAAGGTGAAGCAACTCAAAATATAACAACCTTCCAAACAAACAAAAATGGAGGTGATGCAGAAGGAAAAGTTGCTAAATGTGTTCCATATGTATGTCAGCCAATAAAACATAAATAGTGATTAGTTAATTTTGAAAAAAAAATAGAAACGGGACTAATAAGGAAACTGCTACAGTATCTACATTTTATTATTGAAAAATGTATAATAAAATAGTAGATGTGCTAAACCATTAAAGCATTACTCAAAAATTGGAACATGTGACCAGTTAGTGGAAGATGCTAAGTACAGTGTTATTCAATACAAAGGTAGGAGTATTTTATTTAGTTATTTATTTAATTTATTTTTATGTCCTGTTGACCCCATTAGTCCCACCATGCCTATGATTTTTTTTCCAAGTGTGAACAGAGATATTAATCACACTAATAACTGGAACTATCCCATTATACTAGGAACATTTCTGTACTCTTCCAGCACATGGCTGCTATGTACCAGTCTATGCAAAGGAAGAGAAATGACATGGGGTAGAATTTATAGATTTTGAATCATTGAAAAAAGAGAAAAACATTTTTTGAAAAAGGAAGAGTCAAGAGAAAAAAGTTTAGAGATTTAATAGATGAAACAGATTCTTGGGTTGTGACTAAGGATTTCCCTTGATCTGAAAATGTGAATAACCTAGTAGAGAAACAAAAATCAGTCTGAAAAGTAATGATGGCAAGCAATAGCTTTAGTGCAGGATTAGCTTTAGGAACAACAATAAATACATACATACAGACATACATACATAAATAAATAAATAAATGAGGAGGTAGCTTTATGAGAACTGATGTCAGAGATGGGAATGATACATCAGCATGTGATTGAAAAATAATTTCAACACTAGCTGCACAGACCAACAACGCTGATGTAATAAAACCATCAAACCTTGCTGTGATAAATCTTTAAAACTGACAATAACATGGGTTCTGTATCACATTCAAGTCACTGTCATAGTTCCATGGTGACAGTGAAGCTAGAAAATTTACTCTGATGTGTGTTTACATGCAGGACAGGTCTATATTGGATAATCAAACTTTTGAAAGTTTGATACTCATATGGTCGACACCATATGATTGAACTTTTAAAAGTTTGAATATCTAATAAAAAATAAACTACACAAAACACCTATCTTAACATTTTAAGCAGGGGGGCTAGCCCCACTGCACCCCCCCATTTGGGGGGCTTTGCCCCCTACACCCCACAGTCTTTAAATATACCAGCTCTGAGAGAGGACTACAGTGCAGAAAAGGGAAATCTTCCCATTCTGTGCTGTATGGAGATCTCTGTTACAACATTTGAACATTCATAAAATTGATCATATGGTGTCGACCACATGACACTCAAAATTTTGAATGTATGAGCATTCACTATAGACCCTGGAGGACAAGTCCA
This sequence comes from Protopterus annectens, assembly GCF_019279795.1. NCBI lineage: Eukaryota > Metazoa > Chordata > Ceratodontiformes > Protopteridae > Protopterus > Protopterus annectens. Next base: position 1,653,034,215 of record NC_056733.1, on the reverse strand, counting down.
TTTACTAGATGGCATCCTCAAAACTCACACATTTATGTTAGATTTAGTAAGTCATACTTAATTAGTTAAAATCACTCATTTGAAGAGAGATTAACAACAGACTGGAGAAAGCGAGAATGTAGGTATCAGGCTTCATCATAGTAATAATTCATAATATCCCATAAGGTGTACATGACATTTCATTTGAGCAGCAGTGCTAAGCATATTTGAGTGTAGATAATGATGCTATTGTGGTCAGCGGCAAAAAAAAACATATTTGAGTGTAGATAATGATGCTATTGTGGTCAGCGGCAAAAAAAAAAGAAAAAAAAACAACAGTTTTTACCATAGCACATGAACTCCATTTACCGTAACTCATCATTGTTGCACAACATCAATCATCTCACAAATACTAATGAAAAAATGTGAAGGCTTTTTTGTGAGCCATTTCTGGCCATGTGTATTGTGTATGATTCTATTTTTGACTGGATTAAACATGTAAAAAAGTGGTGGCTAGGGCAGTGTTGAAAATGGTGGTTAAAAACAGAATAGGACAAAGGGTGAAGAATAAAGGAATGTGTAGAATTGTGGTGGGAAAGCACCATAGCTCTCCATTTTTTCACAACATAAATCAATATTTGTAACAAAAATTTGAATAATTTGGATAGCCACCAAATCAGGGTTGGGTGACTACAACAGAATAATGCTGTAAGGCCAATTGGACTAAATCAAGTATTTCAAGGAGAAGCATAGTCAAATTGGAGAGTTATGTATGGGACATAACTTTTTTTGTGGGACAGTTGCCCATTTTTTTTTTTTTGTAAAGGGAGGACAATTCTGGAAGATAGGTAACAATACGTGGATTAGGTAGTTTGGTAGGTTAGGAAGCAGGTGTAGACATACAGAACATACAAGACAGGCAGGGATGGTGATGTACACAAAAGGTTGGGAGACCCCATGTTTGGGAATAGGTAGGAGACATTGGAGATTTATCTGTGTCCAGCCTGAGCACAGTGAGAATTTAGTCCTCAGCCACAGAATTTTTCATTATCGTCTCCTGTCAAAACTCTCCTGGTCAGTGCTGGATGTGTTATCACCTTTGAAGTGTGATGCAGGGTCCCTTTCTACTCTTGCAATTTAGGCATGAGGCTCTTCTTCAAGACTTCTTCCACCATCCATGTCAGCTCTTGACAGGTGACAAAAATCAATACCTCCAGTACTACTTCCTCCAGGAACCACTGTACCAGCAGGTGGGGCAGAACTGCCTGACACAGTTAAAGCAGGTAGTGCAGGAATTGTTGAGGCAATGCTGACATGTTGCAAACCCAATGTGCTGTTTGCCTGATCTGCTTTGGTTGGTGCCACCTCAGCCATCTATGGAGTATGCAGGGCCAGACCCCAGTGGTCAAACTCCCTGTGCTGATGGTCATTTGTGTTGCAGCAGCAGTATTTCCACACTGAAAATAATTGAGATATATTGTTGGGGTAGAGAAAACATAGATGATATTATCAATGCCATATCATATTAATATCTCAATATATAATCAAATGCAGCACATAAATATGTTAAACTTTGTCACATCCAGACATGATGTTAAGCCGTTAATTTGTCCTAAATACATAAATCACAGTGCTATTAGAGATAATATGGAAATGATTAGTTGACTATCACATATCTAATATAAATGCATTCAAAGAAAATGCATGCTGTTGTAAAAATGAAAATGTTGATGTTATGTAATAGTGAAGTGAATAATTTTTAAATGCTATCCTGTAATAAAAGCTAATTGCTGCTTTGGGAAATTGAAGTCACACCCTTCTAAGTTGACTTACTTGTTGCCTGATGCAATGATCAAGAGCTACTGGAACAGGAATGTATGTTTGATATAAAGGTTAATATGCCTTCTTAAGCTGATATGGACTGATGCCCTCAAATGTATTGATTAACTACATTGTGGAGCTACTATGATCTTGCTTGCAATCATACCTGATCCATACTTACTTAACCCATACCTCTTTGAAGAGAGCCAGGCTTTCCCAATGCTTTTTTAAATTCTAGGAAATCTCTTCAGCAGCTGTAAAGAAAAGAAAGCAGACAAAAAAGAAGCATAATGAAAAACTGCATTGCCTGGCCAGTCCATGGTATATTATTGACTGGTGATAGGTCACTATGCTTACTCAACTCAGGGGTGATTCCATTCCTAGCTTCAGGCTCCCATCAGTCCAGATGTTCCTATTTGTAATTCTTCATGTTACTATAATGGTAACAATGCTGTTTCCATTAAAATATGAGGTTTTGCCTTCAGATGTGAACTGTCATTGCTCACTGCAAAATTGCAGAAACCCCCAAAAATAAATAAATAATTGTAAAAAAATTGAGCAACAAAATAATCTAAGCAAAAGTTACATCTAGCAGTGAATATAGCTCTTATGGCATTAACATGACATGTTCATCCTCTTCACAGTGTTTTTACATGTTATGTTGCATTTCTGTTCATAACATCAGGCTTTTAGGTGATGATAATTCTTAAGAAAGAGGCCACACAGGAGATTATATAAGGGTATTTTTGCCATACCATATGCAAATAGTAATGCCATTGTTTTAAAGGAACTGTATTATTGCTATGATTATTTCTTGGAAGATATGGATAATTAATCCAGAATATATTACAAATATTTCCAATTCATCATGTTACCGATTTCTTTTCTCACATTTTATTAAATGTATTTTTTACATTATGCATAACAAAATAGTTATTACTACTAAGAATAGTTAATTTTCCAACAAGAAAACATTTATGTCACTGTGTTTAGTACCTTCATTTTATGAAAAGAATTGAATGAAACCCTGCATTATTGCTGGTGTCACACATATGTTACTGCATTAACATATAAAGCCACTGAAAAAGCTACACAATGACTCTGACAATCTTTACCAAGTATTTTTAGCAGTATATATATTAAAGTGATATTTCAATTAAATATGATCAGTGATATGATTAACAACAGTTCAAACAGACAATAGGTAACATATTTAGCATTTATTGGAGTTGTTTTGTTCAATTCATAATACAAATTCTGTGGCAATACTTATTCTAACCCCATCAGCAACAGTACCAGTAGCTAGAATTTGAGCCTGGCATGCTCTTTCTCCAAACTCACTGCATCAACACCTTGAGCCACAGAGATAGATAGTTAACAGTTGCATTTTTTCCATAGGATCATAGGATTATGGGATCATAGGAGATTACTTGGCTATCGACCCGGAGATCATTTTAAACCTAGTCATTTCACCTCAATGTAATACCATACAGATACTAGTCAATACCCAATATTGCATTTAGTAATGAGTGCCTATGTCCAGGAGGGTTGTGGGCACTATCCTCAGTAAGAATTTATGGTGCCCCATCCACTCATCCAGGTTCCTCTTGAACAGTGTCATAGAGGTGCTCTGTTTCACATGAATTGATAGCCTGTTACCAAGATGTGGCAGTCAATGGGAGTTATATCTGTTCTTCCAGCATGTCCTATTTAAGTCACAGGCCATATTTAAGTCCCTGGAATGGGTAGCCCTAGACCCATTTAATTTGCAGATATGCAGTAAGTTCATTAAGTTTAGGTCTTGGGTTGCTCTGTAGGCCAGGCATAAGTCTCCCATAAGAAGTCTACATGCTATGGAGTACAGTGACAGGGATTTTAGTCAGTCCATTTAAGGCACATGCTGGAAGCCATTGATGTTCTTTGTTAGAAACCTCTGAGGTCTTGTTAATTGTTATAGATGCTTAGTATGGTACAATGGGGAGTTATACTCAATTATGGACCGGATAAGTGCCGAGTAAAGTGGGGGGTTATAACTTCCTTTGCTCTCAAGGCAATGCCTTTATTAATAAAGTGAGCTATGTGGAAAGCTTTCCTAACAATGATAGACACATGGTGGTCGAAGTTAAGGTCATGGTTAACCTGTGGTCCCAGGTCCCTTACCACTTCATGGGTACTTAGGGTATTGTTATTCATTTGATAGTGTGAAGGGACATTGCTTGTGCCAAAGGGAATGATAATGCATTTCTTTGCATTCAGTTTAAGACCTTGACTAAAACACCAGTCATTGGTCTGTGTGAGACCATCCTGGAATATACTAACATCATTTGTGGAGTCAGTGATTGCATCTAGTTTGCAATTGTCTGCAAATTTGGTCAGCCATAACCCTTTAGTTTTGACCTGAACGTCTGAGAAGTATATACCAGACAGTAGGGGGCCCAACACTGACCCCTGTGACACCCCATTGGTAACAGGACTGCTGGTTGATGTGCAGTCTCCCACTTTGATAGTGGTGTGTTTCTGGTTTGTGAGCCAGTTGGCAACCCATCTTACAATGAATGGGTTTACATTCAGTTTGCTAAGTTTATCAGTAATACCTGAATGTGGGATTGTGTCGAAAGCCTTTGCCAAGTTGAGGTATGCTGTGTGCACAGATTTGCCCTCATCAATGACCTTGGTCACACTTTCAAAGAAAAACACCAGATTAAACAGGCAGGATCTGCCCTTCACAAAGAGGAACTGGTTAGGATCCAGTGTTTGGAGGACACTTGTGTCTTTATTTATGAAGTCCATAATGATACATTCTATGGCCTTAAAGATGACTCTATTCAGGCTAATGGATCAATAATTCCCTGGGTCTGTTGCTAGACCACCTTTGTGGAGGGCAATAACTGTAGCTGTTCTCCATTCCGCAGGAACAAACCCTGTGGTTAGGCTATGATTGAAAAGGGTACTTAGTGGTGATGCTAGTTCATGTTTTAGCCTGTTTAGAAGACAGCCTGGGATGTCATCTGGTCCCATAGAGGCAGTGCTCTTTGCCTTGGATAAGGGTTTAAGGACCTGCTCTTCAGATATGTAAGGTTGGGGGGAGTTCGGGGGAGGGCTTGGTGTAAGTTACAATGGGATAAGGGAGTAAAATATTTGTCAAACCTGTCCACTAGCAGGTTCACTATCTCTGTGGGGTCAGTGTGTGTGATACAGTTGGCCACCAGTTCTGAACATGCTTGGGTCCTACCATTTAGGTTACATACATAGCTGTAAAAGGTCTTATGGTTATCCTTGGCAGTACTTCCTAGGTGTCTCTCAAAGGAGCTATTGGACGATTAGACAAGTTGTCTTATTTGCTTATTAAGGCTGAAGAGGGTGCTTTTCAATTGTTGTGTCTTTGTCTTTGTTTTTTTGGACAGCAAATTTTTGCATTTATTGTAGAGTTTGTTGATGCTGGAAGTCCACCATGGCAGCTTGATTTTACTTAGGGCTCTGGTTTTGATTCCATCTGATACAGCTGAATTTATACATTTATGCAAGTGATTGTACAGGGCTTTAGTGTAAGCTTCAGCATAGTCACCACTTTCAGCTTGGAGTAGGGCTTGGAGTGAATTTATATCTTCTCCTAGGAGGGTATGGTTTGCCTTGGAGAAGTTTTTTTAGTCTGATTTCACCCTTTGTGAGTTCTGGTGTTAGTGTCAGTTCAACAATGACTGATTTGTGGTCAGTTTTAAATAATTTGGGTCCAACAGCTGCATAACTGCACCTGTTTGACACGTTGGTGAGGAGCAGATCTAGAATGTTTGCTCCTCTTGTCAGGGTATGGACAATTTACTCCAGGGCATTTAAATTCACAAAGTCAAGGAACTTATGTGCTAGCGAGTTTGGGCTAGAGTAGGTCTCTCAATTGATTGTTGGTATTTGAACTCCCACATAACCAGTGTATTCGGTAAATTTTATATATATGTATTTTTTTATGATAATAAATTTTAAATGATAATAAAATTGCCCTTATCACTGTTAGGGTGTATACAATGGACAACTTTATTGCTGATGTACAGGATTGTGCAGATTAATATTTATGTTGCGTATATCAGTCATGAGTTACTTCTGACATTCCTGTACAGTTGAGCAATGTTTTATGTTAGTAAAGTACAGTACTTACATAGGAAGGCAATTATTTATATGCTCTTTACAGGTTCATCAAGTACCTTGCTTAATGTTGTTGCTACAAGTTGTGTCTCCTAAGGCTGACTCTGTGAGAAACTCACAGAACACAACCATTTTGTGGGTAAGCAAAGGTTTCTCATTTTGCATGCACCACTGTTACTGCTTATAGGTCTTTAGCTTCTTAGGATTTCACTTAGGTATTGAGCATGTGCACTGTCCTCTGACTGTTAGCCCAAGCCAGAGCATACTATTCCCACCCATACCTCTTCCTGTATCATCCATGGCTGCTGGTTCTTCCTAAGAATTCTCACCTATGTCTGCTTACACTGTTGGCAGTGCCTGTGATGTTCAGAACTGTGGTACTTGGGCTTGATGTCCTTGTTGTAGCTGTTTTCTGACAATCATATTGCGCAACATTGCACATACTATGACTATATTGGCTGAGGTAGCTGAGTCATACTGTAGGGCACCACTGAAGTGTCAAGACATTGGATCCTTGATTTGAGCAAGTCAGATACATGCCTGACAATATTCCTGGTGTCAACATGGCTATTGTACCATTGGTCAGTGGGTTGTATGGGTTTCTCATGGGTAACATGAGCCAAGGGTCCAGTGTATTAAAAGTATCCCCCACTAGATGCCCTTGTGGAAAGTCACTCCAGCAAATCAAGCATACAGGTCAGTGCTGTGCCATATGTGTGAATCATGAAAACTGCCAGGGTTACCTGCACACGCATTGCAAATAATCCTTTATGCATTGCACGATATCTGACAGTTGAGAAAGTGTTATGTACCTCCTTCCCTTTTCCCCAGGTGGGGCTTTTATATTGATGGATGTACAGTCCATGGCCCCAGAACTTCAGGGAAGTGTGCTATGGCATTGAAATGTTAGATGGTTGTAGCTGTCTTCTCGTGAGTATATGAAAATGTGATATGATCTCTTACTTGTTGTAGCACTGCATTTCATAGATTCATTAATTCATAGATTCTTACTAGGCTAATTACCTGGGGGGACATTTCTAAGCTTACCCAAGTTTCCCAAACAGAATAATGACATCCTGTATCCAAGTAAGACATTGAGGGCCAGCCATTTATACGTACCTCTGTCCATAAGTAACATAGGTGCCAGGCCGAGTGTATATTTCCTATTCCCCATTCATTAGTTTAGATTATGCTTAAACTGAGTAACAGACTAACTCAGTTTCACTTTGGTAAAGGAGGACATTGTCCTTCACTAGACTGTGCTCCCTCTTCTGATACTTATACATATTTTCTCTCAGAATGCTGTACCTCAGGTGAAGAGGAATCCATAGTGGAAAAGCATACCTGATGTTAATGCAAATGATATGCATATATTTGTGCTTTAATTTTTTATTGATTAGTGATGTGTTGCATGTCTGCCTCACCAGTCAAGCTGCAGATCTTGGAAGAAGACACAATTTTTTATTGTTGGTGCAAATGATAAATATGATTTGATTCTATGTTATATTTTGTGGAGAATGCTGATAATATAATTCAATATAACATAATGTTGAGGTTTGCGAAGATGGTACAAATGTGCTAAGTATAATGTAAAAGGATAAACTGTGATGATGTAGAAGAAACAGTGATTAAAGATATACAGTAAAGTTCCCGTTATCCAGGACTCAAGAAACCAGCACTCTTAAGCAATTGGTATTTGATAGGCTTACATGCTGGTATACAAGACAATAAAAAATCTCAAAGCATATCTCAAGCAAATGGAACATACACTTAATTGGCATCTACCAATCCCAGCAGGTTCTGGTTAAGTGAGACTTTACTGTATGTATATGTATATGTATAATATATATATATATATTTATATATATATATATATATATATATATATATATATATATATATATATATATATATATATATATATATATATATATATATATATAGGTTTACTATCATAAATTCGAAAATCAGAAAATAATGTGTCTGCATTTTCAAATTTATACATCAGAAATGAAACATTTCCGAATCAACCTAAAGTCAAAAACAGCTGTGTATTGTCGAAAATGTCACTCACGACATTTCCGGCAATACACAGCACTCCCACCCGTCCCGTAACTACCTACCTACCTAGCCTAAACTCACAGTTATGCAGGGGGGCAAGCCCGCCTGCACCCCCCTGTGGGGGGCTGCACCCCCCACACCCCCCCTACATTAATATTCCAACTCCGAGATCGCACTACAGTGAGGAAAGGGATGTATTTCCCTAACCGCACTGTACCGCGATCCCCTCACATGAGCGAACGTTAGAATTGTGAATGCACAGTCCATTCACAATGGTAATGTTCGCTCACATCACCTGCCGAAATATGAAGTATTCGAACATCTGTTGTTCGAATACTTCATAGCCGTGCAAGTGCACGTCGGCATTGTGATGGTAAACCATATATATATATATATATATATATATATATATATATATATATATATATATATTTAAAAAATGATATATGTGCATGTGCTTTATTCTGAAGACATTCAGTAAAATCTTCTAATATTTGCATGCACATGACACATAGCTAGCACTACAACAAAACAAGGAAATGGAGGCAGTGAACAAACAAATGTAAGTCATGAAAGTTACAGATTATTTTTTTTACTACTAATCAAAATTTGCTTTCAACATAAAACTTACAGCAATTAGTGTCTAGTCCTAATTCTGAGTGTCAATTGATGAGATGATATTCCCTGAACTTCTAGCATTATTGGAGAAGAACAAGAGAAAAAAATGAATGCGGAAGGAAAGCATGTTATTGCTCTGAATGGAAACCCAATTGACATCAGGGTCCCTACAGGAAGACTTCATATATTCTGATATTGATGGAAAGAAGAAGACATTTGCTGAACTAATAGTAGGCAGAAGAACTGCTTCAGGAATAGTAGACTGGAGGTTTCTACCATGATCTACATGGTTAACTGAGGTAATGGGTACAGGAAGGCTTCAGTCTGGGTTACGAGTGGAAGAGATCAGGATTTTCCTATATCTCTTTCAAAGACAAATTTGTAGAATGCATGCTAGGCCATTATAAAGGACCATTATATAAAATGGATGCCAGGAACCAGCTTACCAAGATGATGGGTGATGACAATGCAATCACCAATTCTGTTTAACGATGGAGACACATATACAGTGATCTGTGCTGTTACCATCCTGTCCTGCTTCTTGCGGGGCAGAAGGAAAGGGAGAGGCGTGGAAGAGAGAGACTGTCTGCTTCTTAATGTTACCACTGTATATATGTTATTTTTCTGCTATTGTAACCCTACCTAGAGAGAGACAGATGTTTCTCTCAGAGATGGCATTTGTATAGCATGTGCATTGCTGGTATTTACAACTGCATTTCTATGAAACATAAATGTAAACTAATCTACCCTTAGTGTTTCTTTTCTTTTTTATTTTTCTTATTCAGCTACAATCCCATCTGTATTGGAAGCAGAATAGTGGTAGGAGGAACCTGGGCCTGTGTTGGTTATAAAACCTGATTCTGGGTCTCCAAGAGTGGGCAGGTCTGCCTCTCAACACAGAGATGGATGACAGTCAATTGAAGGACACTTGGAAGGTTGATGGTGGACTCCATGACTACATCTGGGGAATGGGACTGTTGATCATCCTCCTCAAAGAATAAGCTGGAGGGTCTCCTGTGGACACCAGGCATCAGGTGAAGAGATGGATTGCAGTAGAGGTATACCAGCTGTTTGATGCCCATTTAGACACTGTGAAGTGCCTCCAGGTATAGCTGCTAGAGATGCATGTGCAGTTTGCCCCAACAATTTGGCCTCCAGAGGCAGAGCCAATCCATGACATCCACAACAGTGGTAACTTATTTCTGGATTGGCTAACTTCTTAGCCAGTCTGGATATCACAGTGTAGTCTGTCCTGTTTTCCATCCAGGTGTTCCCTTCATTATACCTTATTTCACTTAACATGTTTAAGCCAAACATACCTATCTATCTATCTATCTATCTATCTATCTATCTATCTATCTATCTAGATCTCTCTCTCTAGTTATCTGTCTGTTTCTATATCTATACACACACACACACACACATATATATATATATATATATATATATATATATATATATATATATATATATATATATAGTTTCACTTCATATTACTGAAATGCTAAAATATCGAATTTCATCATTTTGACAGTATAAAGTCAAAACCATTAAAACACTGACATCTCACAACCACAAAATCACATCAAACACACACCATACAGCACACAACATACAAATCATAACACCCACACCACAAAACACTGAAAAACAACACACCAGACAGACACACACCTACACTACACATATGCAGGGGGGTAAGCCCCCCTGCTCCCCCCAATCCCCCCTACTTATACATACTAACTCAGAGATCGCACAAACAGTAAAAAAAAAAAAAAATCACACACAGCCAACACACACACTCATACCCCCACCTCCCTACCCTGACCCACTCATACAAGTTACAAAAACATTCACGGACACTCACTCACTTTAAACTGCAGAAACCATCCCAGCTGAACACTTCCGTATGTTAACGAAAATGCATAAGCGCAAATTCAACATAGTCCTATTCTCAATTATGCACTTGCACTTTCGCTATTTAGAGGTTTTGGCTTCATGGACATGAATTGCTGAAATTCAATATTTCAGCAATTCGTGTTTATGAAGTGAAACCATATATATTGCGTGCATGGGCATGCATGTATATGCATTTAAAAACTAGTATTTAATGTGTATTAAATAATATCTACAAGGAAAGATTCAAAATAACACACAAAACTGACATTTTTAATTGAATAAATAACAGTGTCCCCTGTTGAAATTTCGCTCCAAGCAGATGAAATATCTTAAATAAATTGATCCAACAGTGAAAAGTGGATAGTCCAAGTTGGCGCCAAAACACCAATTTTATGCAAAAAACTAAACTCTAATATATAGATTCTGGATGCAATGACTATTCAGCCCCAAGATAAACGTAGTAAAATATATTTATTGGGTAAGCGCTTTCGATAAAAGCTTTGTCAAACCACAAACACAAGAAACTAAGACCACCTATTTATACAAACTAGATATCAATTAACTAAATGAGTTCACCAGCTATGCTTTAAAGGTACACATTCATTATATAATCAAAATATGGGTTGTAAAAAATGCAACATTAAAAGATTAAAGTATACTCACAAAATTGTATATACTATATTAATACTGTATTAGAGCATGTAATCAAAAATAACAGCTCTACCATAAATAACTATTTAAAAAGTCATAATAGTTATGACTTAAAACATTTTTTAAAAATTGATTTAAACAATAATAATACAATAGAACATTCATAAAACAAGAAATTAAAAACAAAAAATAAACATAAATCTTACAAAAAACCCAGGGTAGATCTTCAGAATTAATGAGACCATTAAATAGCCTTAAGCACTTACAAAATCTGTTGTGTTATAGCTCTGAAAAAGAACTAAAGTTAAACAGAATATTAAACAACTGTATTTGTTGAATCTGAGGTTGGAGACAAATATTAAATTTTATGTCTTCTTTTCTTGAGAGCTGGTTTTAATGGGACCCTGTCATTGAGACCAGGAAAGCGATGTGCTTTAGTTTTTATAATCCATTCAGTTTCAATAGATTCTGTCTCCAACCTCAGATTCAACACATACAGTTGTAGAGCTATAACATAACAGATTTTGTAAGTGCTTAAGGCTATTTAATGGTCTCATTAATTCTGAAGATCTACCCTGGGTTTTTTGTAAGATTTATGTTTATTTTTTGTTTTTAATTTCTTGTTTTATGAATGTTCTATTGTATTATTATTGTTTAAATCAATTTTTAAAAAATTTTTTAAGTCATAACTATTATGACTTTTTAAATAGTTATTTATGGTAGAGCTGTTATTTTTGATTACATGCTCTAATACAGTATTAATATAGTGTATACAATTTTGTGAGTATACTTTAATCTTTTAATGTTGCATTTTTTACAACCCATATTTTGATTATATAATGAATGTGTACCTTTAAAGCATAGCTGGTGAACTCAATTAGTTAATTTATATCTAGTTTGTATAAATAGGTGGTCTTAGTTTCTTGTGTTTGTGGTTTGACAAAGCTTTTAGCGAAAGCGCTTACCCAATAAATATATTTTACTACGTTTATCTTGGGACTGAATAGTCATTGCATCCAGAATCTATATATTAGAGTTTAGTTTTTTGCATAAAATTGGTGTTTTGGCGCCAACTTGGACTATCCACTTTTCACTGTTGGATCAATTTATTTAAGATATTTCATCTGCTTGAAGCGAAATTTCAACAGGGGACACTGTTATTTATTCAATACTGGCCTCCATTTGCTTCCTGTTGAATTTCCAGAGTCTGCCAGGGACATTTGTGTTGACATTTTTAATTGCTGATTTTGATTATTGGTGTTCCTTTCACAGAAATATTACCAAAATGTTATGGACTACTGCTAGCTCAAAAATTCATTAATATTAAAACCAATCACATTAGTAGCTAAAGATGATGATGATGAAAATCATGATACCATATAACCAGTACTGCAGTACTTGGAATAATATTGGAAATTCAGTTGATATTATGAGTGCTATTCATGATACCATATAACCAGTACTGCAGTACTTGGAATAATATTGGAAATTCAGTTGATATTATGAGTGCTATTGGTATGACTGCTATATTAATGCAAGTAACTATCACTAAAAACAGTTTCAGCAATAAATGAGGCTGCCCTTTTGTCACTCTTGCAGGACAGTGGAGATAATATAAGTTTTGGGGTGAGGAGTGTCTCTCACCATGTATGGTGGGAGGCAGAGGATCTTGTCCCCTATTACAAAAAAATCCTTGGTTGTTTTTCATTGAATATGATTTTCACCAATGCAGATCTGGAGTAAATGTACTCACTAAAATTATTGTTGGTGAGTCTACATGAATCATAATGTTAGTATAATTTATAAATGTCATTATAAATAAACATTATAGTAACATAAAAAAAGTTCAGTAAATTACTAAGAGACTAGCCAAATGTACACTTGCCTTTTGCAGGACACTCCATACCATAAAAAATAATTTTTTGATCAAATATACTATCTATAATGTAAGCTACACCTTTTTAGATTAGAAACAGCTTATTAATATTTCTTATGGCACACTAACAAAATGACAGTATAATAATCTACTCTCATGTCATCTAAAAGCAAAGGAGTTTTAGATGGTTTTGGACGTAGAGGCTCATGCACATTCGAAGCTCATGCACATTCCTGTATATTTAAACATGCTTTGATCTGGATTGGTAATACATGCAACAGTGCTTGGAAACCTTTACAGGCTTGTTTGCAACTTAGTGTGATCTTTTTTTTTTTCAAACACTAATTACTTTCTTGTATTTACTTCCCTAGTGATGTAGCATGCAACAAATACATTACCAAATTGCAATTATGTAAACATTATATTAAAGCAAGTATTTTTTAAGGGATATGCAGGCATGCACATGAGGTAGGAATAATTTCTGAAAATCTCCTTTTTTCTCAAAGCAAAAAGATATTAAAAATTGGTATTCAGAGAAAATGTCACTATAGCAGTACTAGTACTTTTCTAGTAGTGCTGTTTGAAGAAAATAAGTGATTCAAAGATATGAACATGTCATGTTGTGCTACATTAGCAACCTAGAACAACTACTCGTTCCAATGGCAGCAATTGCTGAGCATCATAAAAAACTGTGCATTCTTTTAATTTTGTTCCAAAATAGCATGCTAATCTTGTCTTTGGATCACTCTGCCCTGTTAATTTAATCACAGTGTACAGCTCTAGTTTAGAGTCATTGCTAACTTATATAACTGTTCTCTTGCAGTGTTGTATTAGCATGCAGTTATATCCAGTCAGACCAGTTTAAGTGCTTTGTACTAATGCTTTCATGCCATTGTGATACATTCAAATGATCCCTCATAATACACTGAGCAATCTTGCAAGAAACAGTATTGCAAAGTGGATGCATTTCTGAATACCCCCTCATAGCCTTAACATAATTAACTTGTTTCTCTGCTGTTTATAACTTTATTCAGAACATGCCAAAATCACCCAACCCCATTTCAAATGATGCTATTTTAAAGGCTGGTACACAGAATTTTTTTCCAACAGCTCACTGAGTGACATTCAAGATGGCAGCATCAGAAGATAGCCTAACAGGTGAATGCCATCTGTGCAACTGTAGAATGATTTTGTTAATTTTTGCAGATGACTGTCTATGACATACAACAGACTAAAAGATATGTCTATGGTCCCCGACCAGGGGCTCCTACAAATTCAAAATAACTTTCCAAAGCAGCTTTATTAGGAACTCCTAGTACAGCAGATATAGCCATTCACTGACATCTCCAAAGGCTACATAGAATCAACAAAGGATATAAGACAAACCTGATGACACAGGGAATGGGGGTTACCAGGACATGTATTGAACCCTTGGTCTCCCAGAGAAGGTATTGGGGACTGCTTGACTAGAACTGATTTAAAAATAGATAACCAACTTTTTTTTTTGAAAAAAAATGAGTTCTTTAGATCAAAAGTCAGAAACATGAGGATGCAATGTTACTTAATCTTCAAACATTTAGAAAACAATGACAACTTATCTTAATAAGTGAAGATACAATGTTACTTAATCTTCAAACATTTAGATAATGATAAATAAGAACTCATCTTAAGTAAATGAAGGAACTTGTGGAATAATTAAAAAATAGCCAAACATCATGTGCATAATGCATCAGAGTTCAGCTAAGTGCTTTAAGTAACATAGAATGCCATAGCTCCCTTTTTATGGATGTTTCATGAGAATGGTTTGGAGGGCAAGCTGAAATGTCCAGTCCCTTTGGACATTAATAGAGTTTCTCAGTTATTCATGTTTAGTTTGCCTCAAGCAGCTAGGACATATACGGTAATTTAAGGGCACAGTTTGTAATACCTGTATGCCAAGATGGTCAGTATGAAAGACAGGACCACTGAACATAGCATGTTGGACATATAAAAAGCTAGAAAGATAAGCACTTAACTTCCAGTCAAAAGACCTAAGTCAAATTCCTGGGATGATGATGTAACTGAATATATTTATTTTCTATAATGCTTTGTTGGTGGATAAGCCATATGTACATGCTGCATGTATGACCTCATTCAGTCTTCACTAACATTGTACAGTGGAGATCGTACAATTGATCGGGTTGCTGTAAAGGCTATCCCTCCAACTTTTTTTTCAGATTAATGTTAACATTATCATTAAAGGGGCTCACACTATATACACTTTCACCCCAGTGTTACATGATAGTCAGTTTACTAATTTTCACTCAAATGTATTATTTTTCTCTTTTCTCCTCTCTCTAAGTTTATTTACTGCATGCTGGTCTGATTTAATTGAGACAAGAGGATTACATTTAATAAATTATAGACCAGTCATTTCTTATATCAGCAATATCATGTTTTCACCCTCTTATGAACTATTATAAGGCATAAATATAATTAATTTTATTCAAGAATTGTCATGGCATGCATATATTTTCCTATAGTTTTAAAAGAATTTCACAATTGTCTCACGATGGTTTACAAATCTTACTACATTCCTGATAAATCTGCGGTGGTGGTGCTGCGGTAGCATTGTCGCCTCACAGTAAGACGTTGTCCTGATCGATTCTCAGCTAAAGTGTCTTCTATGTGGAGATATGCGTGAATGGGCATACCTTCATTGAAGGTTATGTGTCAAGGCTGGCAACTTGGCATGTAAAAATCTACTGCCAATCATTAGCGGACCTGAGTTCCACTGTGGTGACCCCTAACCGGGAAAAGCCGAAAGATACAACAACTACATTCCTGATAAACTGATATATGGTACACCTATTTTATCATCACGGCAATTTCAGTTTATATATAGTATGATATGGTGGCCACGGTGGTGCAGTGGTTAGCATTTCCACCGCACAGCAAGAGGTTCTCCAGTTTGATCCTCGGCTGGGGTGCCTTCTGTGCGGAGTCTGCATGTCCTCCCTGTGGTTGCGTGGGTTTCTCCCGGGTGCTCTGGTTTCCTCCCACATCCCAAAGACATGCTGTAGGTGGACTGGATACACTAAACTGGCCATAGGCATGAGTGTGTGCGTGTGTGTGCCTTCTGTGGAAGGTTGGGTGCTGGGCTGGCAACTTGACACCATAAAACTCCACTGCCAATCATGAGCGGAGAGTGATCTAACCGGGAAAAGATGAAAGAAGAAGAATAAGATATAGTATGGTATGGTATGGTGTATGAATTTTCAGTTTACTTTAATCTTGTAGAGTGATATTCATTACTGCATATGAAAAATACCCTAATAATGGACGATTTCAACTACCCCACCATTAACTGGGAAAACTACTCATGTACCAACTCTTGTGCTCAACGTTTTCTGGATTTCATAAATTCCAACGCCTTGGATAAACTTATCCACACCCCCACCAAAGGCAGCAATATCCTAGACCTGATCATCACCAACATGGGCAACTGGTGTTCCATGCCAGAGGTCAATTCCTCGTTGGTCAGATCTGACCACAAGCAAATCACCCTAGACATCCACATCCCAACCCCAACCCCCCCATTAGGGAAACCACCGTAAAAAATTTCTCCAAAGCCAACTTCAAGCTTCTTAAGACAGAAGTGGCAAACTTCACGACACCCATGCTGATGGACAATAGAGGTGCGACTGCTGAACCCTATACAATTGCACTTTATAAGCACTTACACGAGTGCATGGATCATGCAATCCCTAACAGAACTAAGATGCTATCCTCCAAAAAAAGGAAGCCAATCTGGTGGCCCCCTGACATAAACAAACTCTACAACAGATGGAAGAAACTGCTACAAAAAAAGAGTAAAATCCCAGGATTGGAGGAACTCCGTGGTCCTCCTCAGTAAGAAGCTGAGATCTCTCATAAAATCCTCCAAAGCTAGTTACAAAAACAAAATTGCCACCAATTCTAATGACAACCACAAAGCATTCTATAGCTATGTCAAGAATCTCAATGGCAACACTCAGATCTGCTCTGAGTTACAGCACAATGGCACAAAATATACAGAACCAACTGATATTGCCAACATCCTGGCAGATAGGTTCAGTGCTAACTTTACCCCTCTCTCACCCCCTAAAGGGCCCATCTCTATACCGGAATAATGCAAAGTTCCTGCAATCACAGCTGCACAGGTAAAAACCTCACTCTCCAAGCCAAGAGCACAGCATCCATGGGACCTGACAACATCCAAGGCTGCCTTCTACATGAACTACAGAATGAACTGGCACCCCACCTAAGTACCATGTTCAATCATAGCCTCACCTCTGGCTTTGTGCCCACTGAATGGGGCACAGCAATGGTTATCCCACTCCACAAAGGGGGAGCCACCACAGACCCCAGGAACTACTGCCCCATTAGCCTGATAAGCCTGGTCTGCAATGCTATGGAACATATCATCATGGAACTTATAAACAATGACACTGGTAATCTCCAAACTCTGGAACCTACCCAGTTCGGGTTTGTAAAAGGCAGATCATGTCTCCTAAACCTGATAGACTTCTTTGAAGCGGTCACCAAAGCCGTAGATGAGGGTAAGGTGGTTCAGACAACCTATCTAGATCTTGCCAAGGCTTTCTACACCCTCCCCCACTCTTGAATTATAGATAAACTTACTAAACTAGGTATAAATCCTTATGTCACAAGATGGGTTACCAACTGGCTCACTGACAGAACCCACACTGTGAAAGTAGCAGACTCTAAATCCAACTTCAGACCAGTGACATGTGGAGTACAATAGGGTTCAGTCCTTGGTCATCAACTGTTTGGTATCTACTTCTCTGAAGTACATGCTAACACAGAAGGTCTTTGGCTAACAAATTTCACAGATGACTGCAAACTAGGAACCATAATCAAAACTCCTAACAATGTGGATATCCTACCAGAGGGCCTCATTGAGACAGATGCCTGGTGTCAAAGCCATGACCTCAAGCTCAATGCCAATAAGTGTACTGTCATCCCTTTTGGCAAAACCTCTGTACCCATGAACACTGAAAGTGTGATAAGAGACCTTGGGTCACAGGTGGACAGTGGTCTCTCCTTTGATAATCACGTCACCACAGTAGTCAGGAAATCCTTCTATGTGGCACACCTCATCACAAAAGGTTTCTCATCCAGGAAAAAAGTGGTCATTGTTCCCCTCTACTCATCACTCATTAGACCCATTATAGAGTACAACACCCCTTTTGGTAGGTACCTCACAAGACAACTACAACAACTGGAAAGGCCACAGAAATACCTCACAAAAAGGATTACTGGCTTTAAACAGCTGCCCTACGCAGACTGTCTCAAAAAACTCCAGCTTTACTAGGTTGCATATCGCCTACTCAAAGACGTTCTCTGCCTAACATACAAAGCTATGTCAAACCCAGAGCTGTTGAACATGCTCCACTTAAAGAAATCCCAATCGCTCCAAGCTACATGCTCTAGGGACCTAAACTTTGTCACCACAATACACAGAACATGCTGGAGGGATAGATTCCTGTCCCAGAGACTTCCCATACTCTGGAACAAACTACCTATCTATATCAAACAAAGCTCCTCATTAGCACTCTTCAAGAAAAATCTTGATGATTGGATGGGAGACAGGAAATTCTCCCTGGGGATAACTTCTGTGGCTCTGCTTGACAGGGGCACAGGAAAATAATTTTTTGGGTGGCAAAAGCCAGGGTACCATTTGGCTAGGCTTATATAGGCCCTAGGGACAATAGCCTAGTAACTACATATGAACCTGTAAATTAATAAAGCTATGAGTATTGTATGCATTTGGATAATTTGCTTCTTATTGAGTACAAGTGGGAGAGAGATAAGGTAGGCATAAAATTTTTATATTCTAAAACCACGTGTTATTTGTACCCCTGTGTTATTCATTTTAAAGGGGAAAAAGATACTTTTCACTTTTGTATTTTTTTTTTTAATTTTTCATTGTATGCTCTGGGAAGTGGGGGGGTCTGGCTTCTTGCAATGATTCTGTATTACTGTAGGTACCTTTTATTGTTTAAATTCTGCTGGTGAGTTGGCCCCAAAAAATACATTAAAATAGCATTACTACTGCTGACTTTTTTCAATACATGCAGCAGTAATTGTTACATTTTTCATAGTATTATACATGTAATATAGTATTCTGGCAGTTATCTCAAAGGCTATTCAAGTATTTAATTAAAAGCTTGTAAGGTGTTCATCAAGGAATATTAAAGAGATGACTATCCCAATCCTAACCAAAATAATTATGACACAAGTTAGAAAAAGTACAGTCCGTATCATCTTGTTGCAAGAAATGAAACCAAGATTTACCACATATGCTGATTATGGAATTTAGACTATTTATCTTAAGAAAAAATAGTTACAGAAATTAATGCTAAGTCCTTACTCATTGAAATAAAATAAAAATAAAACTGATTTGAGAAATTAAATTCAAACATTTCTTCTTTTGCTTCTTAATATATAATTTTAGAGTCTCACTCTATAGAAAGTTTGACCATGGTGTTGCATGACCATTAATACACTAATTTTTGTTCTGCTATGAAACACCAACTTCCTGAAAGCTGAAAAGAACAAATATATATATATATATATATATATATATATATATATATATATATATATATTTATATATATTTACACATATATATACTTGTTGTTGTTGTGTCTTTCGGCTTTTCCCAGTTAGGGGTCGCCACAGCGGAACTCCGGTCCGCTAATGATTGGTAGTTGATTTTTACATGCCGAGTTACCAGCCCTGACGTACAACCTTCAACGAAGGTATGCCCATTCACGCAGATGACGCTCTAGCTGAGAATCGAACTGGCCAGCATCTTACTGTGAGGCGAAACTGCTACATATATACTGTATATCTGAAATTCAAAAGGGTAATAATCTTTTTTTTTTTTTTTTTTTTTTTTTTTTTTTTTGCTGTTGTTGTTTTTTTGCAGGTAGTCAAGCCCCACTGCATGCCTCACAAATCCCAAACTTACATATACTAACTCCATGAACACACCATCACACCAACTTGAAGAAGGGAAAAATTTCCCTAAAGAAGTGAATTGCTGCTGGCTCATAATTAAATATCTCACTGGCAATGGTTTCCTTTGAGAAAAAGCATTTGGTGTAATGTTCATCTTTTTTTTCTGCGAGTTATTGACACTAGAGCAATTTCAACTCAAGCACATATAAGGCGTCCTCTAAATTTCACTGAAATGCATCTTGTTGTTCTTATGCGTGTTATAAAATGATTTTCACATTCATATCAGTATTATTTACACGTTACTATGTTCCTGATAAACTGTTGTGTGTAGACAATTGTTTTATGATCACAAGAGGTTTCAGTATATATTAGTTTATATATATGTGTGTGTGTGTGTGTGTGTGTGTGTGTGTGTGTGTGTGTGTGTGTGTGTGTGTGCATAAATATATGTGTGTGTGTGTGTGTGTGTGTGTGTTTTATATATATATATATATATATATATATATATATATATATATATATATATATATATTTATATATAAAACAAAGTGCAATACTTTTCCTGCCTTAGAGGGTAAGATGTCCCTTTCCCATAATAAAAAAAAAAATTTTAACTGGAGGTAAAACTGGCACTTTTTGAACAATTAAGTTGCTAGCTGAGACTCCTTAAAATCAGGAAAAAATAACCACAAATTGTAGGACAACTCAGTTGAGACTTTAAAGTAATCACACTATCATAACTTGTTTAGAACTTAATACTAGTTTATTGAAAAATGAAATATAAATAGATGAGTGTTTCTGCTCTTAATCAGGCTTCATCAGATCTAACTCCAGTTCACATGATGTGCGGCATGTATAAGCTTTACCAGACAGTTCATTGTCAATTTACTCAATCTGGATGTATAAATATAATCCATTTATGTTATGGATGTGTATCATCTTTTATGCCAGTTCTGCATATCTAAACCTACTGGTACTTAATAGATTATCTTTTATGTACTCTGGATTCCTAACCACCAAAAGGGCAAATATTTATCTCAGCAGAGTGCTGCCTCCCTGACATCTCAAATGCTCAGGTAAGAGCTGCCCTCTCCAAAGCAAAAAACACAGCATCAATGTGACCAGACAGTGTCCCAGGCTGCGTCCTACATGAACTCCACAAAGAGCTAAACCCAAACATAAAACTACTGTTCAGTCTCAGCCTTACTACAGGATATGTACCCAAAGAGTGGCGTACAGCAACAGTGGTCCCTCTCCACAAAGGTGGTGCCTCAACGGATCCTGGAAACTATCGCCCCATAAGCCTGACTAGCTTGGTCTGGAAAGCTATGCAAAGGATCATCATGGACCTCATAAATAAAGATATTGGGGACCTACAGACACTGGATGCTACCCAGTTCAGCTTTGTTAAGGGCAGATCCTGCCTCTTAAACCTGGTTGATTTCTTTGAAACAGTCACCAAAGCCATTGACGAGGGGAAGGTGGTCCACACAGCCTACCTGGACCTCGCAAAAGCCTTCGATACAATACCCCACTCAGGGATTATAGATAAGCTCACTAGCTTAAATATAAACCCCTATGTCACTAGATGGGTTGCAAACTGGCTCAAGGACAGAACCCTCATGGTTAGAATTACTGGAGCCATGTCAGACTCCATACCAGTTACAAGTGGCATCCCACAAAGCTCAGTCCTGGGACCTCTCTTGTTCGGTATATATTTCTCAGAGGTACAGGCCAACATGGAAGGACTGTGGCTGACCAAGTTCGCAGATGACTGCAAACTGGGCACCATAATTGACTCTCCAGCCGACACAAGCATCCTCCAAAAGGGCCTCATAGAAACAGACAAATGGTGCCAGAGCCATGGCCTCAAGCTAAATGACAAAAAGTCTATAGTCATCCCCTTTGGCAAAAACAAAGTGCCCACAAATTACCACATAGGTGGTAATCCATTAAGTACAGAAGAAGTAATTAGGGACCTGGGGACCCAAGTTGATAGTAATCTCTCATTTGACAATCACATGGCCAAAGTGGTTAGAAAAACATTTTATATAGCCCACCTAATCATGAAGGGATTCACATCTAGATCAGGGGAGGTCATCGTGCCTCTTTACTCATCCCTCAGCAGGCCCATAATTGAGTACAATACCCCTTTTGGGATGTACCTTACCAAACACCTGCAGCAACTGGAAAGACCCCAAAAGTACCTCACCAAGAGTATCAAAGCACTCAAACAGATGCCATATGCTGCCCGGTTAAAGAAACTCCAGCTCTACTCAGTGGCATACTGCCTGCTCAGAGGCGATCTGTGCCTGACGTATAAAGCCATGTCCAACCCGGAATTAATGGGCATGCTGCACCTCAGAAAATCCAAATCCCATTGAGCTACACGCTCGAGAGACTTGAACCTCAGTACTGAAATAAATAGGACATGCTGGAGGGACAGATTCATAACCCAGAGGCTCCCTTCACTCTGGAATAAAACCCCAGTCCAGGTAAGGCAGAGTCCCTCATTGACTCTCTTCAAGAGGAATCTTAATGAGTGGATGGGAGATCGTAGGTTTACCCTGGGTATCACTTCTGTGTCACTGTTAGACAGAGGCACAGTATACTAACCTCGAAAAAGGGCATAGCAAAATTAATTTAAAATGGGTGGCGAAAGCCAAACACACTTTGGCTAGGCTTATAAATGCCCTAGGGCAGATAGCCTAGTATGAACCTATGAACCTATGAACCTATGTGGCACCTAGTTGATACAAACACTTTATATAATACTTGTTACTGGCTATGCACATCAGTTAGTAGTTCATCTTATCTTTGATGTGATAAGTTGATATTTGCCACATTAGAAATGAACAAGTACAAACAAATACATGATAATCAGTCAAGATATAAAACAATGTCATGTGACATATGTGATAATAGGTTCATACTAGGCTATCTGCACTGGGGCAATTACAAGCCTAGCCCGATTTTGTTTGGCTTACGCCACACCTTGATTTGAGTATACTGTGCCCGTTTTAAGGTTTAGTTTACTGTGCCTCTGTCTAATAGTGACACGGAAGTAATCCCCGGGACAAACCTATGATCCCCCATCCACTCATCAAGATTCTTCTTGAAGAGATTCAGTGAGGTGCTCTGCCTAACATGAATTGGAATTCTATTCCAGAGCGAAGGGAGCCTCTGGGTTATGAATCTGTCCCTCCAGCAAGTTCTATTTATTTCTGTGCTGAGGTTCAAGTCCCTCGAGCGTGTGGCTCTAAGGGATTTAGATTTACTGAGGTGGAGCATATCCATTAATTCTGGATTGGACATAGCTTTATATGTCAGGCATAGATTGCCTCGAAGTAGGCAGTATGCAACTGAGTAGAGCTGGAGTTTTTTTAACCGAGCAGCATATGGCATCTGCTTGAGTCTCTTGATCCTCTTGGTGAGGTACTTTTAGGGTCTTTCTAATTGCTGCAGGTGTCGGGTAAGGTACATCCCAAAAGGGGCATTATATTCTATGATAGGCCTGATGAGGGATGAATAAAGGGGCACGATTACCTCTCTTGATCTAGATGTGAATCCTTTCATGATGAGGTGGGCTATGTAGAAGGTCTTTCTTACCACTTTGGCAATGTGGTTGTCAAAGGAGAGATTGCTATCAACATGGGTCCCCAGATCTCTAATTACTGTCTCTGTACTTAATGGGTTACCGCCTATGTGGTAATTTGTGGGCACATTGTTTTTGCCAAAGGGTATGACTATACACTTTTTGGCATTTAGCTTTAGACCATGGCTCTGGCACCAGTTATCCATCTCTGTGAGACCTTTTTGAAGGATGTTTGTGTCAGCTAGAGAGTCGATTATGGCACCCAGTTTGCAGTCATCTGCGTACTTGGTGAGCCATAGTCCTCCCACATTGGCCTGTACTGATCAGAGCTGCCTTCCCTATTAGGGATTTTGCTCTATCATGTAGTAGCTTCCTCCTTCTGTTGTACAGTTTATTTATGGCTGGGGTCCACCAGACTGAACGCCTGCCTTTGGATGATTGGGTGTTGGTTTTGTTTGGGATAGCATGATCCATGCATTCCTGGAGATGTCCGTAGAATACGTTTATATAGGATTCTGCAGTTTGGGCTGTAGTTTCCACTGGCCCTAGGGCCTTGAAATATTCCACTTCAGTTGTGAGAAGTGAGAAGTTCGCTTTTGAGAAGTATTTCACTGTGGTTTTCTGGGTTGGGGGTGGGGTCGGGATGTGGATATCCAGTGAAATTAATTTATGATCTGATCTTACCAATGAGGGATATACTTCTGGTATTGAGCATAGAGTACCCATGTTGGTAATGATCAGGTCTAGTATGTTATCCCCTCTTGTGGGAGTGGTGACTAGCTGTGCCATAGCATTTGAGTTTATAATTTCCAGGAACCTTTGGGCTAAGGTGCTGGGGCTTGAGTAGTGCTCCCAGTCTATGTTTAGGTAGTTGAAGTCTATTTATATATTACCATAACATCGACTTGCAGAGTGGATGAAAAGCACAAAACTTTAAATTAGTGAACATTCACATCATTGTAAATTTTCCGGCGTAAATAAACACTTGGCCAACGGTACATAAAAAAAAAAAAAAAAAAAAAAAAAAAAAATTGAATCAAATAAAACTCGCCCAAGTGGGGGGGCTTTGCCCCCACACCCCCATGCCACCCCCCCAACTAAATATACCAACTCTGAGATTGCACTACAGTGGAGAAAAGGACAAAGTTCACCATGTTGGCCAATGGGTCTACATCATATTATCGTCTGTTCAAAATAACGAACAGCTACAATGTCGAAAATGCCATTCAGGAAAAAGTTTTTTGTGAGATCGCTGTACAGTGAGTATCAGAAAATTTGCCCTTTCCTCACTGTAGGAATTTCAACATTGTAGCTGTTCAATATTTTGAACAGGCGATAATATGATATAGATGCTTGGCCAACTGCCTCCTTTGCAGTGAAAACATACAATGTTGTGAACATTCGTTAAAGGCAAGTTTTTCTTCTTAATGTTCTGCAAGTCAACAATATGGTAACTCGCTATTTTAAAGTAGACCCATACATATATATATGTGTGTGTGTGTGTGTGTGTGTGTGTGTGTGTGTGTTCAGAGGGTTATTCATTAGAACATATTAGAAGCTTCAGAGTTATGCATGTTTTAATGTTGTACTCACCTAGCTAATTTGCTTTGTATACGGCATTGGCTGGCATGGAATAATTTAGGCAAAGGATTTTTAGCCTTGTCTTATTCGTACCTTTGTACTATATTCTCTTCTTATTTGTACAGCTTTTCTAAGTTTTCTTCTTTCTTAATCTGTATTAATGACTGGGTACTTTTATTCAATAATATACGTTTAAATAAGTAAACAAACAAAGAGACAAATAAATAAATACCTCTATTCTGCCCACAGTTGTGAATGTCCCCTTTGCTCATGTAAACTGGCACACAAAAGTGGTTGAAGAGAAGGAAAGGCCGAATGAGGATGTGAAGGCCAGAATCATGAGAGGCTACAGCCAACTGGCACAAAGTCTCAGGGTGAGTAGTACAGAATAATGCCAAAATGCTGAAAAGTAAGGTGTACAAAACAGAGGTGTGAGCATTACTTCTTTATGGTGCAGAAACAAGAGCAGTGAAGGTGAAGAAGTAGCAGGTGATAGAAATGCAGTTCCTGAGACAGATGGTAGGATGAACACTGTGGGACAGAGGAAATAATGACATCAGAGCAGGAGCCAATAGACCTCCAGTTGCAGAGAACATCAAAGAGAACAGAATACTGTGGTTCAGGCACAGTGCAGCAAAGCAGATGATTTGCTGTGGAAGATTTCAGAAAGATCTGAAGAATGTAATGGAAGACGAGGAAATGTAGCATAGAAATCAATGGCTTGAATGAAGGAACACCTGCAAAAGTCAAGCATGACTGTTGAAAAAGTTTCAAGAGTGGCATTGAACTGAAACAGGTGACAATAGTTGATATTACTTCCCTACCCCACGTAGGGAAAACAATGGAAAAAGGCAGTTGAAAATGACAAAAATAATGATGATAATATTAAGATCTAGGTAAAACACAAAAAATTGATATTGACCTAAACATAACATGGTTCTAACAAATTATTAACCATAATTAGACAAGATAGTAAAGAAATAAGAATTATCAATATGCTTAGCACTTGGTGTACATAGTTCTTATGTTATTAATTTTTTCATTTCTGTTACTTTTTCAATGTGTTAAAAAAGTAGTAATCTGTACAAATGCCTATTACATGTTGAAGAAGTTTTTGATATATATGTATATATATATATATATATATATATATATATATATATATATATATATATATAGATATATACATAAATGTTCAAATAAAGATACTGGACAAAGCAGAATTACTAACAACAGCTGTATCCTGACATTTTATAAATATGTTTATTCTTTTATATACATATTTTTATATAACTGGCAATAGATGTTTACAGTGTGATAACATTCAGTGCATAGCTTATTATTGCCTATAATAACTCAAAAATATTTGTTGCATATAAAATATGAATATATTTTTCCATTGTTATCTTGTAACTGTTATTACCCACAACTTTCTCTGATGTCTTATGATAGTGGTAAACTATCTGGCACTAGTTTCCCATCTCTCAAGTACTGAGTGTCGGGTTAAACCAAGACTTTCCTAAGACCTTGAATTTGGAAATAAAAGATAATCAGAGAATAAATGTTTTTCACTAAATTATTGACTATACCAGCTGACTGTTTTAAATAAAATTGAAAAAGTGGCATATTTGTGTAAACATATACCAAAGAAAAAAGTAAGTTACCTGAATTTTCTGAACAGAAGTTTATAAGTATATAATGTGGCTCCTGTTTGAAATGTTAGCACTTGAAATGCCATGTGCTGAAAAGCTGTAAAAAAACAAAAAAAAAACAAAACAAAACAAAACAAAAAAACAAAAAATTAGAAGAGAGAATCTTTAAACTGCTTTTCTCCTTAAAACTTCTTTTTGCAGAAAGAGCAAGCTCCCGTACACCCCTACGGGGTGAAAGGTCACCAGCAAGACATGAAGTTATATATTCCAACTACAGGATGCCATACCTCAGAGAAAAGGAAATATTCTGAGAAATGGCATCTCATACTCAATATATGTAAGTCAGATCTTTCAGTATCAGTGACATTTCAAATTGTTAATTAATAATGTTATATCCATCTGTTTAATATAGTTCTCTTGTATTTTTTCAAAAATCAGAACCTACCTCTATTTGTAACATGGACATGTCTGCAGATAATGAAAGCATTAGGAATGTTATAACAAAACATTGGTGTATACTGAAAGGGAATCAAAACATAAAAAAGCTTTAGGAGAGAAACCTATGTGTGTTTAAAGGGTCTCAAACATCTGTCCTATGCTGCCTGACTGAAAGAACTCCAGCTCTATTCAGTCGCTTACCGCTTGCTCAGAGGTGACCTTTGCCTAACATACAAGGCCATGTCAAACCCAGATTTGATGAATATGCTTCACCTCAAAAAATCTAGATCCGTCAGAGCCACAAGGGCGGGAGACTTAAACCTCGACATGGCTATTAATAGGACGTGCTGGAGGGATAGATTCATCACCCAAAGACTCCCTATGCTGTGGAATAAAATCCCGGTATATGTGAGGCAGAGCACCTCGCTGGCCTTGTTCAAGAGAAATCTTGACCAATGGATGGGAGATCGCAGATATACCCCAGGGATTACCTCAGTGTCACTGCTCGACAGAGGCACAGCAAAATAATGGGTATAGTTCCCCATACTAAAGGGGTGGAGTAAGCCACAAAACTATGGGCTAGGCTTGTAAATGCCCTCGGGCAGATAGCCTAGTATGAACCTATGAACCTATGAGCTATTACCCAAAAAGAAAAAGGTACTTTTAAATGTGGGCTGTGTAATGTCTATAGATATATTTATGAAGGTCCCTATATTATTCTACCCCATGTAAATAAGACATTATATGCTGTAAATTGTTATACTTGTATTTCTAAGGGGGCCATTTACATCAATATATGTTTAGGATGCAATACCTTCTACATAGGCAAAACCAGTAGAACATTGAGTAAATGAATCAGTGAACATCTTTATACCATAAAATCTAAAGATTTAAATAATGTAATGCTCTGTATAAGCATTCTGTTCCTGTAACAAATATAAGAAGTTTATGTTCTATGCCTTGGAACAGGTACAAGAAGATCTCCAGGGGCTGATTATAAAAACATGTAAGTTAAAAAAGAAACTAAATGGCAGATTCTCCTTATGGCAGATGAATTTCCAGGTCTTAATGAGACAATCAACATTAAATGTTTTTTAAAGTTTAGAAGATTAAATATCAAGACTTAATGTTAAGTTTATTTGTTTATTATTTATTGCATCTGTTAACCAGAAAAGTCTA
>NC_056733.1:1652840719-1653000719 GCF_019279795.1 Protopterus annectens | reverse complement strand
ATCTGTATATGGTAGTGAGAAAATCCTTCTATGTGGTACAACTTATAAGTTAGGGCATGGCATCTAGATCTAAGGAGATCATAGTTCCACTATACTGAGCCCTCATTAGATCAATAGTTGAGAACAATCCTTTCAGCATTTACTTGACCATACAGTTGCAACAGCTAGAGCAGTCACATAAGTTCCTCACTAAAACAATACAGGGTGTAAATAATATGTACTATGCATACCACCTCAAAGGCCTGTCCCTAAACTAGGTCTCCTTCAGATTCCTGAGGGGTGATCTATGCCTAACATACAAACCATTCACATTCACAAAACAAACAGCACTAGAATTACCATAAGTAAGGCTTTAAACCTCATCTGTAGCACAAACAAAATGTGTTGGAGGGACAGGTGTGTGTCTCAGAGATTACACCTTTTCTGGAACAGACTCTCCATTCATGTGAAACAGAGGTCTTCCCTAAGCCTTTTCAACAGCAATTTGGACCAATGGATGTTAAGTCACAAATTCACCCCTTGCTTGCCGCCATGGCCCTTATTGGCAGGGGCAGTTTCTAGATGCTGTAAGGCACAAGCATATACCAAAGCTGTTCTAGCATTGATAATTGGGGAAATTGGGGCATGGATGGCTAGGCATAAAAAGGCTCTAGGGCTGTTAGCCTTGTAAGCTCCTATGGTCCTATGAAGAGCACACATGAGATGTATTGTACTGCATTTCTGATAATTACTAGCAGCATATGTGTGTCTGATAGCTGGCTAGACAAGTACTGAAATGGTAAAGTTTTCTTCTACTTACTTCTCCCAGTGGGATGTGAGGGGAATTTACCATACCTTTGGGTTCCTCTCTATATCAATGAATCAGGGAGGCATGGGAGGGTGGGGTGAGGGACCCATGAAGGACATGTGAGTAAGAGACATCCTGTTCTTACACTTGCCTTCCTATCATTTGGAACTCATAGATGCCTGTGCAATGAACATGAGCTTCCAAAAAACAAAAAAAAAAAAAAGCAAAAACTTAGTGCTACCACATTAACAAAAGTTGCACTACTTTTTTGAACAATTTGGCAGTATATAATAATGAGTGTGAAGGCAAAATACAATCTTTCCGATTCCAAAAATAATATTTTTTTTCTGTTTAACTTCTAATAAAACCATTTGTCAGTCTACTTTGTGCATGGTAGTGCCTGTCTATCTTCTACTATCATCACATATATTTAGGTTATTAGTGCTTCCTTGTCAGTTAAAAACTGTACTTTACCTCTTAGTGGGACCTGCTGCACATTAGAAAGCTTTTCATTTCATATAGTATACTCCTCTTCATTAATACTTTCCAGTATCTGATGTTCCAAACGTCTTTCTTTCAAAGGCCTAGGAAATAAATTATTACACTTCCTTATTCTGTTTACTGTTTTCTCATTTTTTTCACCAAAACTTTAGTGTTTGCTGTCTGCTAGTAAACTAATAAAGCATACACTCTGCCTTTCCAGAAGTATGTTGAATACGAACTGTATTCATAATTAACAGTCATAAATTTATAACAAATTCATTAGTCAAAATACTTCTTTTAATTCAGAACAAAAATGATTTACGATTTCTGCATGTAATTCTTACATTTTTACACCTGGTTTTGCCTCTTCAATATCAAGATGTGCCCTTAAATTTAGTTTAATTTTGACAACTGTGAAACTAAGATTTGAAAAATATACATGTTAATCATATAATCATAAAAAGGTAGAGCCAAATAATTTAGGCAACCCTTAAACAATTTAAGAAGTTAATTAAGGTGTAGTCACCATGTTCTCCAGTTTAGTCAGCACATTTTACAGAATTTTTCTTACAGCATAAACATGTACTAACCTTTCTTGCTTTTCAGTCATACTTACAATAGCCTGCTGTACAATGGTTACTCCATTTAATATGATTGACTCTGTTACTACTCCTCTAAGTGATGTACTTCAATTTTTTTAAGAAACATTGGACACCATTCTGATAGAAAACTAATGCCACTATGAGTGCAAAACATATAATATAGCTATTAAAATTTCTCAGTAAAACAAACTAAACAAAGACATTTTCCTCATATTGCGTTGGTTGTGTCTCTCATACAGTCATTTTTGTCCAGTATAGTCAGAGTGAGCATTTTCATGTTAAAAGGAAAATATGTTTTGTGAAGCACTACTTTGCATTCCTGTCTTTTAAGGTTTAGTCTTTGATGTGCTTTCTTTTCAGCTGCTTTTTATTAATTAATGAAGCAAAGAATTTCTGTGATGTGCTGATTACTTTATAGCTCCAAAGGAGAGAATAAAAGACAGACAAGTTACTCTCTTCACTGTGACAGGAGCATCTATCCTGGCATTTGAGTTCTAAATTAAATAGGTTAATGCAGACTCAAGAGTAATTATTAATCCCTAGAAAATAAATATGTTATCATAGTTTGTTAATATGTGTTTAATGTAAAAAAGAAAAAAAAAACACTAGTCTGCACTGGCATTAAATCAGCCAACCTATAGATGAAATGCAAATATGCCCAGAAAAGGCATTGTTATTTGAGTACATATGTAATGTTGAAATACATTTGAGTTCCAAATTAAACAGGTTAATGCAGATTTAAATATAATTATTAATCACTAGAAAATAAATGTACTATTATATTTTGCTAATCTATGTTGAATATAAAAAAGAAAACATTGGGCCAGATTCCAACTGTTGCTCTTAAGTCTGTGCTGTTTACAAAAAACCTGCTCTCACTGTAAGTGACTCACTTCAGTGTAAGGCCTAACTATAAACAGACATACTACGGTAATGAGATTCCAAAACACCTACTCGCAGCCTGCTCTCTGTGCAAGTGATCATTTATACTGAGAATAAGTCTGTTGAAATGAGGGCCATTATGTCAGCAGTGGATTCACCGAAGCAGTCAAATAAGCCCAGAAATGACACAGTTAATTGAGTACATATGTAACGAAATACTTTGTTAAGTATGTGGCTTTGTGTGTGTGTGTGTGTGTGTGTGTGTGTGTGTGTGTGTGTGTGACAGAAAATATGTGTATATGCTCATGCATGTGTGTGTGTGTGTGTGTGTGTGTGTGTGTGTGTGTGTGTGTGTGTGTGTGTGTGTGTGTGTGTACTTGCACATCTGTGTGAGTGTGTGAGCATGTGTGTACCCACTCACATATATTACCCAGTTTCCATTTGATTTTTACTTCATTTTTATTTTTTTTATTTATTTGGTTGTGATGTAGTGCATGGTTGAATGTTTTTACACACACACACACACACACACACACACACACACACACACACACACACATATATATATATATATATATATATATATATATATATATATGCAGATATCTATAGCATGCATAATGACACACTGTTCTTTAACAGTCTCCAGCATAAATATTAACAAATCATATCTTAGGGGGTTACAGTTCCTCAAAATAGTTTTATTATAGCATGAAATTCAATAAGAAAACAGGAACAACGTCATGGTCTCTTTGCAATATCCTATATGCAGATATCTGGTAAAACTGCAGTGGTCTGACAGCTCTTTTGATAACTGTAAAAATAGATGTTAAATGTCACAGGTTAGTAGACCTTTTGACAGACATTAATAGAAATGTCAAAACATGGCAGTTCAAAGATTAAGGGAGAGAGAAAAAAAGTCACCTGGCAGTTTACACATTGCAGTGCAAAGCATAAATAAAAAAATGCTTGGCGTTGTTTTCAGCATCTTATGTTTTACTTATATGTTGCAATAAAGTGCAACAAAAATATGGCATTTCCACTGTGAATCCACCCCCTAGGTCTCCAGTCAAAGAGGTTTAGTGTGTGTATATCACTTATTATCTAGAATAATGCTATACCGTCAAGTTTCAAAAAATGCAATGGACATTATCACAGGTTCTCGCTAGACAGAAAAGTACTGCATTATAACTTGCTGTTATTTTTTTAATTTATTTGCTGTACTGTGGCTTAATTGTGAATTACTATAAAGACCAATACAGAATGCCCCTTCTATAACCTGAAACCTCAACCCCATTTTACAACTTCTGTCAGAGAAGCTTAGCTTGGTGTATTTAAAAAGACCTTGTTTTTTAGCTGATAAAATTCAAACTGCAATGTAATAATTCCAGTGAAAAATGTTATACAATGGTAAATGTTGCATTTTGAAATGACTTCAAACATAAAATGACATGCACGTTCACTCACACAGCATTCCTTAAAATGACATATGTTCACATACAAGTACAGATAATGCAGTATGTTCTTTGAAATCTGCAAATGGTGATTAGATATACATACTCACATGTGCACACATGCATGCATACACATATTCATATAAATTCATGGGTCTTCTTTTATAAGTAGAAGTTACATTCCAGTACAACCTGACTTCTGTGAAAGTGCACTTCAGCGAAAGTACACTTTTGCGAAAGCCGATTCATAGAATTGGCAAAATAAATACATAACAAACAAAAAAACATTGATTTGCAAGGAGGCAAGCCCCCTGCACTCCCCATGTGGGGGGCTGCACCCCTCCATACCCCTGCTACTTAAATATACCAACTCTGAGATTGCACTACAGTGGGGAAAAGATATATTTCCTTATCCCAACTGTACTGTGCTTTGGTCAATCAGCTTTTGCAAAAGTGCACTTTCGCTGAAGTGCACTTTCGCAGAAGTGGGGCTGTACTTTTCTTGTTTGAAATAATGTAATTTCGAACAACAAAGTAGACCCAAATACACACATACAACACACACATGCACACACACACATGCACACACACACACACACACACACACACACACACACACACACACACACACACACACACACACACACACACACACTCACTTATTCTCCTGTGTCATTTATCAAGTGAATCATACCTCATACACATAAATGTTAATAACTTGGCATCTAAAACTAGCAATGATATGAGATATCTCTGGTGAGTAGGTGGACTTATATAACAACTTCCAGGAGATGAAGACAGACCTAAAGCAGAAGCACTTAAAAATCTAAACACTTTATCAGGGTTGCCAGATTTCCAGTCCCCCAGGGATAAAAAAAAAGAAGGCAAGTGAAGACCAAAAAAAAAAAAAAAAAAAAAAAATAAAATAAAAGGTAACAGTAGTAGCTCAGTAGCTCTGCACTAAACATGGAGCTTCTCATGTTTAATGCATTGCAGTTCCACATTCAACACAAGTAGCTCTGTGTTTAGCGATTTTTGATTGGCCCGTATACCGGCATATGGGCCAATCAAAAATCGCTAAACATGGAGCAATGGAAGCACAAGCCATGGGCATGTATAAGGAAATGGATTTTAGTACATGGTTAAACAAATCATGTGGTCTTACCAAAGAAAAAGAAAAAAAACGAAAGAACCAGCAAACAACTTAACCTATAAGGACAAATGTAAGATTTTTAAAAAATTGCTATTAAAACTCAAATCACTTAGTGTAGAAAATTGGTACTTCGACAAATGTATAAAAGAAACGATAGTACCTAAAGGTTTGAGATTTAACAAGTTTCCGAACAATGTGAATGGTGACAAAATATTTTTTAAAAGTATTTGCGATATTTTAAATGAATGTGGGCTAGCTATGTTAAAATTGATGATGAAACGCAACACTGATGTAATGAAGCAAACAAAAAATGAAATAGATAAGCTATACAGTGAAATTAATACTGATTTATTGTTTCGAGTTGATGAGTATAAGCATTTGTATTTTAGGGTATTGTACGACATCGACTCTGCTACCAATATGAATATTAACAGAAAACTAAAGAAACTTGAAAGGGACCTTGGTGATTATGAGAAAGAAAATGCATATGCTGATGAGAATATATTTAGGAACCAGGAAAAGGGGAAGGGCCCGTATATATCACACAGGGCAAGATACAACAAAAATAATAGTTACAGAGAGGCTGGAAGAGGTGCTACTTGGGAACCTAGACATTGGGAACAGGGGCAATTGGATCCCAACCCAATGGAATACCATAGATACTCACAGGAAGAACATTTTGATACAATAGAAAATGTCAACAACCTCAGAACCGATGTCCCTTTAGGGACAGATGAACCCAGGAGGTCAGAGAGGTTGAGAAATCGGACCCAACAAACCTATGCACAGGTAATGCATACAGGGAGACTATACAGATAGGTGACTTTGACATGGTTTTGTGCCAAGATACAACAAGTGACAGTAGTCCTGAATTATTTTTGGATGCACAGGAACATGTGGATGTCACTATACATACTTTTAATAATTTTAATATATTTAATTATACTGAAACATTGATCAATCAAGACTTTTTCAAGTTATTTACCAAAGGGTTTACTTTTGTACCAGTCAACAAACCCAGAGTTGAAAACATTATACTAGATATCAAGTTATTTACACGAAAATTCAATTTCAAACATATATTTAAGGGCAGAGTAGGTCAAGATAGAGAGAATTCTTTAGCAAGACACAGTACTTACACCCCCCCTTACAATACGAAATTTTAAATTTTGAAAAATGTGTCATAAACAGGATGCGAAATGGATATAAGAACAACAATATAAATAAAAAAACTAAAAGTAATTTAACTAACGCTGAACAAAAACTACTAGTAATGATAAAATTCGTATTATGAAACCTGACAAAGGGGGAGGGGTGGTTATCATGGATACATGGAATTACATTAAGAAAATGAAGGATATTTTGGATAAGGAAGAACAATATGGTTCAGTAACAAAGAATGAGATCAATATTTCATATAGGAAGATAGATCTCATTCTGGAAGACAATCTGTTTACAGGAATGATTGATATGGAACTGTATAAATTTTTAAAAATACCAAAACCCGTCATTCCGGGTATTTTTGGTATACCCAAAATACACAAATCCCTACACAATCAACCCATGAGACCCATAGTGTCATCTCAGGGATCAAAAACTCAGCCTTTGGCAATTTATGTAGACACTATGTTAAAGGGATTCAATACTAAATATGACCACATTCTGATAGATTCATGGGATTTTTTGAAAAAAATAGGTGGGAGTACTTATCCAGATAACATGTTGTTTATTACTATTGATGTTAAAGAATTGTTTTCAGTTATACCCCAAGACATTGGTTTAGACTGGTTTGAAAAAGTACTTTTTGAATTGAAACTAGTAACACGAGCTGATTTTAGAACAGTTTTGGTATGTATGGAACTGATATTAAAGTACAACTATGTGTATTTTGAGGGAGATTACTACCACCAGAAAGAAGGAGTTGCCATGGGCTCAGCTTGTGCCCCTATGTACGCTAACATCATTATGTTATTTTGGGAAAAGAAATATGTGATTAACTCTATATACAGTCAATATATTAGTAATTATTTTCGTTTCCTGGACAATATATATTTTTTTATGGTCTGGTCCATATGAGTACATTCAAGATTTTATACACTATATAAACCAGACAACCACATTCTTGCATTTTACACACCAAATAGATGCAGAGGAAATACATTTCTTAGATATTAAATTAAGTAAGGACAATCAGAGTAAATGTTACAGGTCTAATGTATTTAGAAAGGAACATCATTCTAATGCCTACCTACATTTCAATAGTGATCATCCTTATCAACTTAAGAAAAACATAGTAAAAGGACAAATGATTAGGATGGCCAGAATGATCTCAGACGATACAGATTTTTTAAAAGAAATTGATAATGTAGAAAAAATGTTTTATGAAAGAGGCTATCCTATGGATTTCATTAGCCCTATAAAAGAATATGTAATATCAGAAAGAGGCAACAAATATAATGCTTTGTTAACTAAAGAAGGGTGTGTGGAGCCCACAGTCATTAATAGTGATAAGAGTAGTTCTAATACTCTTAACTCAATTGTAGTAAGTGATACACCCTATTTGATGATTACATACCATCAAGGTGTAAAATGGTTGAGAAAAAGTATTGATGACACTTGGGAGATGTTCAGGAATATAGCAACGAAAATTGATGTATTTCAAAGTGACATCAAATACAGTTTTAGAAGGAATAAGAATATTAAGAATATTATTGAACAGAGAATTACTAGTGTTAGTGGGGCTAATAAGAGACATGGCACTTTTAAATGTGGTAAGTGTGCACAATGCACATTCGTTGCTGGATTGAAAGAAATCAGAATACCTAGTTTGGACATAACTTTAAAAGCCAAAAGGTATAATAGTTGTTACTCAAAAGGAGTAGTATATTTAGTATTCTGTAAAGTATGCTGGAGTTATTATATAGGGAAAACTGAACGCCACCTCAGGAACAGAATATATGAGCACACAAGGGATATTAGCAAACATAATGACAATAATGCATTATACAGGCATGCAATGGTATGTAAACAGGCAGATTTAAAATTTTGGGTGCTAGAGGAAATTGAACCAATGGATAGAGGAGGTGATTGGGAGACTAAGCTAGAGTACAGGGAAATGATCTGGCAGTTGAGATTAGACGCATGCAGTGGAAAAGGATTAAACGATCATATATCTATAACTCCGGCGTTAAAAATATTGGCGGCAGACCCAAAGAAAAGGTAAAATGACCAGATACAAGAAAAACTGTAAAACTTACAACCTCTTGAACAGAACCATTTAATAGGTTTTTTCTAAAGGGTTCAACCATGTTTTTAGGGTTGTAATATATTTTATTTATTTATTTATTTATACACATACATAATTTTTTATATACACAAAGTTTGTTATTGTGATATTAACACAACATTCCTATTAGTTTCAACAATTTTCAACAAGTTTTAATATTTTTAAACAAAACTATTAGTATAATATTTTTAAACAAAACTATTAGTATCATCTTAAACAAGACTATTAGTATCATGTTAATATTATTTATTTATTTATTTATTATCAATATTTGGTGATTTGTCTAAATACTTTTTAACACTTGTTTTTATGAATTGAATGAATATATTGATAAGAATAGGCTTTTGCTGAGGTATTATTTATTACACAAACCATAGGGTTATTCTTAATTGATGCTTTTATTGATGTATAATTACACAATATCAATATTTTTAAAAAATGTACTCAATTTATTATTTATATATATATATATATATATATATATATATATATATATATATATATATATATACTATAAATAAGTACATATTTGTTATATCTGTATATATTTTTTATGTCTATACATATACACATTGAGATAGACATATGCATTTACTTTGCATATAGGTATTTAAGAAAATAATTATTTATTTGTTGATTCAATCAATTATTAATTTTTTGGGGGGATTTTCCTTGGTTAACAAGTCAGTATGCATTT
Source organism: Protopterus annectens (assembly GCF_019279795.1). Classification (NCBI taxonomy): domain Eukaryota; kingdom Metazoa; phylum Chordata; order Ceratodontiformes; family Protopteridae; genus Protopterus; species Protopterus annectens. The sequence continues at coordinate 1,652,991,375 of NC_056733.1, read as the reverse complement.
ATTTACAAACGTGCCTTTGGCAACAACTGAATATATATATTTATATATATATATATATATATATATATATATATATATATATATATATATATATATATATATTCTTTGTATGTATGTTGGCTTATTTAACACAATTTTATTCAAAATGTTTTTTCAGTGTTGCATAATTCATTATTGAAGTCTAGCCCTTTAATTTATAAATACAAGCAATTAATCAGACAAATGTCCAATTAGTAATTATTTATGTGTGATATATAAAGTAAGAATTGTGAATGGTAACTGGATTCTGAGGAAGTCTCTGGTGTTGGAGATGAAAGCGCTAAATCAGTTACTTTGTTTTTATTACTTTTGAACCTATGTGTTTAAAATATATTAATTTCATTTTCATTTTTTTTTGGTAATAAATTCTTCTATTAACCCGTGTGAGATCGATGTTTGTATCACCTATATAGAGTGATACGTGGGTACAAGGACAGCCTTTATTGTATTTGGAACAACGCTCTCAATATTAAACACAGAGCTTCTCGTGTTTAATGTGGAACACAAGAAGCTCCAAGATTTTTAATGTTTTGTGTGTGTGTGTGTGTGTGTGTGTGTGTGTGTGTGTGTGTGTGTGTGTGTGTGTGTATTCAATGCCTATTAACTTCTCTGCTCATGGTTTCTGAAGAAAGCTTAAAATAATGGGAGGAAAAAGACCAAGAATCAATGGCAATTTGTAATTTTACTGTAATTCACTTTAGAATTTAGTAGAGCAATAGATTTTGCATTAACATAGATTTCCTGTACAATACACAGTAGGAAATTCAAACATCCAGCATTATATTCAGACTATAATTGTATAATTCTTAGTGATTGTGTACTTGTGTGTGTTGTGTGTGTGTGTGTGTGTGTGTGTGTGTGTGTGTGTGTGTGTGTGTGTGTGTGTGTGTGTGTGTGTGTGTGTTTGTGCATGTGTTCACGTGTGTGCATGATTTCTAAGCAAGTGAAAACTGATCACACTATTAACAGTGAACATAGTATGGCCTGAGACTGAAAACCCGCACACATTCAAAACACTGTTGATTTCATAACCAGGAAGCAGGTCTGCATAGTAAAGTAACCACTAGTCCAGGGAATACTATGATTTCCTGAATTTAATAAGTACACATATAACATATACATTTAACGTGAGCATTTTTGTAGAAGGCAAAGCCCCTAGCAGTCTCATTTTCAGGTTGCATCCCTAAACCCGTTACTTATATGTATTAATCATGACCATGTATGTTATTAGTATGTATTTTGAGTTTAACATTGTAAAGTTTCAATATTTGGACATTTCATTATTTTCACTTTCAATATATTATTATTCAGTATATTGTCACAAACATGTCTATCTATCTGTTTATCTATGTTTGTCTTCCCCTCTCTCTCTCAATATATATATATATATATATATATATATATATATATATTGAATCCTGTAAGATATGCTCTGCATATGAAGCTTAACTCTGCACTAATTATCCCAGAATTTTTATTTCAAATAAAAATGTAGTTTATATATATAGTAAAAAAAAAACATTTCAATAAATGCAGCATTTCATTCCTTAGTAATATGATCAGTACTAAGTCTGTTCCTACAAAGTTTTGGATTCTTCCGTGGAATTTCAGGTCTAAAGTATTACACAAAACTATTCACAATGGAATGTCATTTTCACTTAGAGATAATTTTTGCTACACTACACTTCTTTTGGAGGCAAGGCTTGAAGAACCTCTTTTTGCAACTCTTCAATTTTACATTGTCATTTTCTCTGTTCCCTTATGACAGTCCTGATTGGTGCACTTCTGATTTCTCTTTTTGGAATTTCGATCCATGTGCAGACCTCTCAACTGTACCTATTTTAAAAGAATGTTCCTATTTTCAGACCTGATTTACCCCTGCACAAACTATCTCCTGTCACCTTCATGGTAAATCTATGCAATTTGATGGGTGGCCTCAAATTCACTCTCAGCCTATCTTGCCTTATCCTACTTCACACTAGAGGGAAGTTTTAAATAGTGTTTTTTGGATGGACTTGAAATGGTCTGCAGACAAAACTGGATAGTACTTATCTGTAAGCCTATGAACCCTATTTTTGAAGGTATGTCCTTATTTTTAGTCTTGATTCATCCCTTTTCACATTTTTCTGTATCCTCATCACATAATTTTTGAAGCCTTCTAACACATTACATGACCAACGTGCAAATGGCATTAATAATTTAAAGAAATAGGACACAAATCTGGTATCTAATCTCTCTTTTCAGAAGCAAAAATAAATGATATTTTGTGGAAGAATTATGGAATACAGTTCATCATGTCTACAGATTTTATACGTGTCACTTTGGTTATGTGCTTATATTTTTCCATCATTTTGTCAGTCTGTGTTTTTTAAACATGTGTTATGCTCTATGTGATATTCATGCTAATTAGATCTTCATATTTTAGGCTGATTGTACCTACTGTTCAAGGGCCTTTTTATCTATTTTCAATGTCTGCAGGTTGAGAGGTCATATCTGAATTACATCCAATAAAGTAGATAGCATTGCCCCGAAACAAGAAGGTAAACCATTCCATTTGGAGAACATGATGTTAACAAGAGCTTAGTTAGTTATTTTCAACATGCTCTGTGGTATTTCCTAGGATCTTCAGAAATGAATTTTACCTCATTGAAGGTGTATTTATGTCAGAAAGAGGTTCAAATGGTTTGTATGCAAGTGTCTGCTGTGTTTGACTTGTTTTCCCTACATAGAAAACTGACCTAAAGCTTTTAGTTTTGTAGAGTAGTCTGCTCTGGAGTATCACAGATGTAAATGCTGCTAAAGCATTATAGCTGTTTATGAGATTCTGCACTATTCCTTTATTAGTCAGAATAATACTTCCATTTAGAAAGCTGGATAAGAGTATTAAGTTCACTGGCATTATTTCTTATTTCTATTGAATTAATGTCAATCCCTGTAACTGTGTATTTATGAATTATTTGTTTAATGAGGAAATTTATATGAAATACACTTTTCAGCAATGATCCTTATCATGTTCAGCATTGTACAAAATTTATAGAGTTAGAAGAAAGAACAAAATATCAGTGCCATGACATACATGGATAAAGTCTCAGCAACAACAGCCCCATTGATCTGGACTCATTAAGCAGCTCTGGCTTTGATGCACTAGCACAGGAAGAGAGTTGTGCTCATTCTGGTGGGCAAGAGAGGTGCATGAATAAAGGGCACACTAGCATTCACTGGTGAAGACAGGGAAGCAACCATGTGAAGTGACTTCAGGATGGGTGGATATTCATAATAATGTCAGTCCATTGTGGATGTGAAAAGGTGCTTTAGAGCCGCACTCATTGCATTTCCCACCCTTGGTGGAGGAACTACATGCATGCAGGGCAAAGGGAAAAAATAGGAAAAAACACACCAAGGCAGCAGTGCAACATGCCTCAGGATGTTTGATTTACTCACTAGTCATAGTCATTATTCAAGCACAGAATATCCCAGTGGAGTTTAAGGTGAGTCTGGTAGACACAGGGGATGAAGATAAGAACTGGAGGCAGATGATAGACATCTGTGGTGAGCCAACCTCAGGAGCAAAAAAAAAAAAATGCAGAAAACATTAAAATATTCAACAATATGTTGGATATAAATTCTGTCAGAATTAAGGCACATTATTATGAAAGAAATTGGTTGATTCACAGCTGCTAGCATGGGTTTTGTGTGGCCATTAATATGAGGAAAAGCAAGTCTTGGTGTAAACTTTTCAAGGCATTTTGTTTAAGGGATGGCATGATGGTTAAGGTCTTTACCTGACAAACTGTTGGCAGAATGATGAAGTTTGGGACAGTAATTGCTCAATGTAACCAATGCTTGGCATGACTCATCAGGAACTGTGTGTAGCGTTAATACACTGCTGAATTCCATAGACTATGTAAACTCAATTTCCAGAGATGTAGGTGTATCTATAAGTTTAAGCTCCAGACCAACACTATCCAATAAAATCAAAACTGTAATGACCCTCACATGGTAAAGCCAAAAATACCAAACAAAACACAATGATAAAAAATAATTTGGTATTAAGTTTAGCATTTTCAGGAAACCAGAGTTTTACAATTTCATAATGAAAGTGCACATCCATCAAGTTTGAAGAAAGAAATCATTAAAATGCAAGCAAGATTGATTAGTGAAAAATAAAAAAAATGATAGAACTGAAACATTTAGAAAATATGCTTTTAGAAAGATGATATAAACAGGAAGTGATTAGAGAAGTTATCGAAAAAGTATTTAGAGAATAGAAGGAAGTTTATCCACCAAATTTAAAAAGTGAGGAAAGGAGAGAGAAAGAAGAAGAAAAAGTAAGAAAGGGGTCAATTACAAGTTATGTTGCCCTATTAAATATAGTGTAGACTCCTCTTCTTTTAGGAATGTTACAAAAGATAATTGGAACATTATTCTTAGAATTAGTTATGGTGATTGGTTAAGGGTCAGTATTTATAAATAAGAAAGAAAGTAACATGTTGATTGCTTAAGGGCCAGTATTTATAAATAAGAAAGGAAGTAACATCAAAGAAATACAAGAGAGAGAAAAAGGAAATAAGTGTATGGAAAATTATGGAAATTGTACATATAATGGATAAATGATGCTAAATTATCAATAAAGAGAAAATCTTCTACTTCCAAATAGAAACAGATTTTTTTCCTCAGTGGAGCTTTACTTTTTTTATCAGTAGGGATAGTATATTTTGCATCTGTAACTCATTTTATGCAGGTAAAACAATAAGAAAATTAGCAGCTAGATTTGGGGAACATAGTAATGTAGTGTAAAGTAAGGGCACTACAGATGAATTAATTAAACACACAAAAGTATAAAAGTTTAAAAAATATATATACATATTTCATGTTTTGGAAAGGTTAAAGAAAGACTCTCTCCAAGAGTTTAGGGAATTGGTTTTGAAAACTAAATTAAATGCTAATTACCCACCTGGAAAAAAGAAATGTTTAAATATTAAATGTCTTTAAGAATTAGGAATAAATATGTAATTTGATTAGTTGGATTTTGAAGAGAGGGTATTTAAAGAAGCTTAAGGAAATGATAATTATTTTGTTCTGAAGATACATGGGAAATAAAGATGAAAGTGCATAACTGAAATTAAGTATTTGGCTGTTCCTTTGTTGCATGTTTTTTTTTTTATTTTTTTGGTTTCGTATTTGTACTTTTAGCATATAATGTCTGTTACATTTTTGGTTTCATTTCGTAATATATCTGCAGTAACCAGCTTGACTAGCAATGTAGTCAAATTATTTCTATCAAGGCAGATGCATGAAACACAATTTGTAAATAATATTCCTTTTGAAAACTGCTTACTAGTCAAAAAAGCATTACCATCATTTACAAAAAAGTTTGTTATTTGTCACATAACAGCTGTCTTTTAAGTTTATGGCTGTAATCCACATAAATGTTCTTAGGACTTAAGTAGTATGACTCCAGGTTTCATCAAACTTTGTCCTTTAAAGGATCTTTGAAATAAAAGTGTTCAATAATAGCCTCGCATCAGGCTTTGTGCCCACTGAATGGCGGACAGCAACAGTTATCCCACTCCACAAAGGGGGAGCCACCACTGATCCAGGGAACTATCGACCTAATCGCCTGATGAACCTGGTCTGCAAGGCCATGTAACGTATCATTATGGAACTCATAAACAAAGACATTGGTAACCTCCAAACTCTGGATCCCACCCAGTTCAGAGTTTGTGAAAGGCATATCATGCCTCCTGAACCTGATCGACTTCTTTGAGGCAGTCACCAAAGCCGTGGACATGCTACACCTAAAGAAATCCCAATCCCTCTGAGCTACATGTTCTAGGGACCTAAACCTTGTCACCACAATAAACAGGATATGCTGGAGGGATAGATTCCTGTCCCAGAGACTTCCTATACTCTGGAACAAGCTACCCATCTATGTCAAGCAAAGTTCTTCATTAGCACTCTTCAAGAAAAATCTTGATGAGTGGATGGGAAATAGGAAATACACCCCAGGGATCACTTCTGTGTCTCTGCTGGACAGTAGCACAGGAAAATAACTTTCTTGGGTGGCATAAGCTATGGAACCTTGCTGGCTAGGCTTGCGTAGGCCCTTGGGCCAATAGCCTAGTACCTACCTATAAACCTATGAACCTATGAATACAGATGCAGATAATTTGGCATGTAAGATATCCAGATTCTCCTTTATTGTCTAAGATATTCTTTTAGAAATTAATCTTTAATGATGTACCAGAGGAACTGAGGAATGCGATAACATAAGATAAGTATATTTTTTATAGGATCATGACCAGGTCATTGATTATAAGTAGTGTGTTATGTATTTGAGACATGTATTTCATTAAATGTACCTCAAGAGTGAAGCTTAATGGAGCATATGGCCAGGATGCTGAGTAACAGCAGAACTTCTTAGCTCTGTTACTTTATATATTTCTGACAGGGAATTAATCTTCTGAACAATCCCAACTGTTTACAGATAGTTAATTTAAGAAACATAAAGTATTTTTGGGATTATATCAAAGATTTTTTTTTAATTTTATAATATTTTCTTGTCAGATATTTATTTGGAAAATCATTCATATATTCAGCCTGAAAATGAATCATTCAAAGACATCTTCACAAGACTGCACATATAAAAAGGAGTTCCAATCGGTTTTTACAAATATCCAGGAGTTATCCATGAGTGTGGATAAAATGGACACAAGAAGATTAGGTAACTTCAAAGAAAAGTGCTCTATACACATGGATCAAATCCAGGATGCTTTTCAACAACAGAAGTCACAAATATCTGGTACTGAAGACTCTTTGAATGACATTGAAGGGAGACTAAATGAAGATGAAAATAATATGGAATTTTTATTAAAACAAAATACTCTTCTGCTGAACAAAATAGATGACCTAGAGATAATATCTATATTTTTAGTTTACCAGAAAAATAGAAGGGAATAACATGATACATTTTTTGACATCTTGGCTCCCTAAGATACTAGACTTACCTGAAGTAATGTCATTCTGAACTGAGAGAGCAAATAGGTCTTTATCTGTATGCTTCACAAAAAATAACTCCACTTCAAACTCTGCAATAGTGAGATTTTTTCTTTTCAAGACAAGGAATTCATTTGTAAAACTGCTTGGGCAAAATCACCACTTAAAATAGATGGCAAAACAATTCATTTTTGACAATGACTATTCTTCAGCTGTCATCTCTAAAAGAAAAACATTCCTGCCATTAATAAGAGAACTAAAGAAAGAGCAAATTAAAGATAATATTTTGTTTCCTGCTAGACTGAAACTCTTTCTCCCTGATTATACTAGATATTTCAAAGATCCTGATGCTGCTTTATCATTTCTGCAGACAAAAATATCTTAAAACATGTGGAAGAAATGGATTGGAATAATATTTCCATAAAGACACAGGCTGAAATTATAAGCTGGAAGATTAATGAGAAGAAGAAGAAGTTAAAGGGCAAATAGTTTAACATTAAATATATTTTACATGGTATAAAAATAGCAGCGTATACTGCATTTTAATTTCTTTCCTTATAACATGGAGTAAAGAGAACCCAGCAATTCTTTAAAAAAAGGTAATTTGAATTTCTTCGCATTTTTCTATTTATAGTATTTATTTTTTATACCTAATTTCAGTAGCTTTATATTATATAATAGTCATAATTTATATGTTTTTATTATTAATAAAGTATGAGTATAACCCTATTCTTCTTTATTAGTTAGTATGAGAACAAAATTTTGTAGTCTGGGTGTTCTTTGTTTTGTTTTAACTAAACTATGGTTATTTTCTCTGATTCTAGTAGATAAATCCAATGGAATAGTATAAGCATCTAGATTTGTTTATTTATCATACCATTGTAGAGTTCAGTTGCTAGAATTTTTTTATGTAAGTCCCACTAAAAATAGCTTCTTTGTTGAGATGGATCACTTGTGACACTTTGTTGTTGATGCAAGATTGGTTGGCATAGGCTGCTATTAAAGGCGCTAAGAGATTATTTGTTTGTGTACAAAGTAATAGTGTTTTTGGTATGAGTATTTAGTTTCTTTTTTTTCCCTTGCTTTTTTGGGTATTTTGTGGTGGTGAAGTGAATGACGGAGTTTTTTTTTTTTTAGAGACAGACTTAATGGCATTCAACAAAAAGGTGGCTGATTTTACACAGATTATTGGTTGGGATACTTGCATTGTCTGTGGTGGCTATGTGATTACTATGACAGTGGAAGTTTGAGGGATTGCTTTTCTGTCTGCTCTATATGTAAGCTATGCCGTGGTTTTGCTTTTGTGTTTCAGCAACTTGTGTGCCGGAATGCTAGATTTGTAATTTTTTCTTTGGATTTGTTGGAGTGGACGTGTTTATTGTAGTGGGAGATGAAGGTGTACCAGTATTTACAGAATTTCTCCCTTTTGTTGAAAGAACTGTATTAGATGCTCTGAGTGCTTTTAACTTGGTTGGCTTGAGCTTCTTTGAAGTTGCAGAGCTCAATCTTTATTCTCTGTAAACTGTCTTGTCAGTTCAAGTTTCCTGCCAAGGTCTTTAGGCTGGTAGTTGCCCACAAGATATGCTAGTGTGCTCTAACTGTCAGTCAAATCATATTGGGTGGGTCTAATGCTATATTTAATTTACTCTAAAGATATATTAGGTGTTAGTAACTGAGGTGAAAAAAAATATTAGAACTTCTTTCTTATTAATATATATATATATATAAAAATATATATATATATATATATATATATATATATATATATATATATATATATATATATATATATATATATATATATATATATATATATATATATATATATATATATATATATATATATATATATATATTCACTTCAAAATATCAAAATTCCAAAACATCAAATTTCATATGATTGAGACCATATGATTGATGTTTCAGAATATCAGAATTTTTAAACAAATCCAAAACAAAATAAAAAAACAACAATTTATATTTTTCTGCAGGGGGCCAAGCCCCCCTGTACCCCTCACCCCTCACACCCCTCCTATTTAAATATTCCAACTTCAAGATTTGACTACAGCGGGGAAAAAAATAAATCTCCCATTCCGCGCTGTATGCAGATCTCCGTTCACAATGCTGGAATTCCGAAAGTTCGATCATATGGTCTTGGCCATATGAAATTCAATCTTTCAGGATTTCGGCATTTTGAAGTGCTCCCATATATACATACATACATATATATATCGATATGTATAGGAGTGCTACATATATATATATATATATATATATATATATATATATATATGTGTGTGTGTTTGTGTGTGTGTGTGTGTGTGTGTGTGTGTGTGCGTTTGCATTTAAGTATACATTTATACATTCATTTATATAGTGATGTATAATAAGAAATAGAATTAATAGAATTAGTGATATAAAGTTTTTAGGTTGGAACATATAAGTGTTTTCTATCTTAATATATTTTAAAATGTTCTAGGTACTGAATGTTTTATTATCATTCTTATAAATAGTAATGAATGGCATTTTTTTAACTAAGAACTGATTTGCAATATTGATATCTTGATGTTTAATTTTAATTTCAAGTAGCAAGGTGGGACTGCTCACATTTTTGTTGCTGGGTGGGTATGTTTGGATAGCATTTATATCCAAACTGGGAGTTTTAGACTCCATGTTGGGTATGAGGGGTTTTAAATCTGTTTAACATTTTGGGAAATACTTTAGTTTTTCTGAGTGTTTACTACTGTTATTGATATTTGTACTGTAAATAATCTATATCTTATTGACTACAGTTTCTTCAATATTCAGTTTTTGGTTCTAAAAGTGGTTTGATCTTATTGTTATTATTTTGAAGTTATGAAAACAATTCTAAAATATTTACTAAATCTTCAACGTGTCAGCCATTAAGTGCATTTCCATTAATGTTAGTGGTGTAAATAATGGCTGTAAGAGAGGGGGTTTATAGGTTCATAGGTTCATAGGTGTGTACTAAGTAATGGCCCAGGAGCCTTTATAAGCCTAGCCCATAGGATTACCATGGCATTGTGCCATGCAACCTTAGTTCCCAGTGCCTCTGTTGAGTAGAGCCACTAGAGTGATCCTCGGTGTGAGTTTTCTATTTCCCATCCACTCGTCAAGATTTTTCTTGAAGAGGGCCAGTGAGGTCCTCTGTTTAACGTGTATGGGAAGTCTATTCCATAGCAAGGGCAGTCTCTGGGTTATGATCATGTACCTCCAGCATGTTCTGTTGATTGTGGTAATGAGGTTGAGGATTCTGGAGCATGTGGTGGGGAGGGATTGGGATTTCTTTAGATGTAGCATTTCTAACAGAACTGGGTCAGGCATGGCTTTGTACGTCGAGCAGAGACTGTCTGTAAGTAGTTGAAATGAGAAGGAGAATAGTTGGAGCTGTTTGAGTCTGTCCATACTGGACAAGTATTTTAGGCTTAGGATCCTCTTAGTGAGGTACTTTTGCAGACTCTCCAGTTGCTGCAGGTGTCTAGTGAGGTACATGCCAAATGGGGCATTGTACTCGATGATTAGCCTAATGAGGCAAGAGTGGAGGGAGACAATGACCTTTTTCTTCCGGGATGCAAAACCCTTAGTAATGAGATGTGTCACATAGAAGGACTTTCTGATCACAGTGGCAATGTGATGGTCAAAACAGAGGTTGCTGTCAACCTGTGTTCCCCGATCTCTTATAATGCCTTCTGTGTTCAGTGGACTACAACCAATGTGATAATTCATGGGAACTGGGTTTTTCCCAAAGGGGATGATGACACATTTTTTGGCATTGAGCTTAAGGCCATGGTTCTGACACCAGTTGTTGGTCTCAGTGAGGCCTTTCTGTAGTATGTCAACATCACTTGGGGAGTTAATAATACCTCCTGACTTGCAGTCATCTGTAAACTTTGTCAGCCAGAGTCCCTTTGTGTTGGCTTGGACTTTAAAGAAGTAGATACCAAACAGGAGAGGACCCAGAACTGAACCCTGTGGGACTCCTCTTATGACTGGTTGGCAGTCTGACTTGGAGTCAGCTGCTTTCACACTGTGGGTTCTATCTGTGAACCAGTTTGCAACCCACCTAGCGATATAGAGGTTGATGCCTAGCTTAGTGAGTTTTTTTATGATTCCTGAGTAGGGAATGGTATCAAAGGCCTGGGCCAGATCAAGGTAGGGTGTATGAACCACCTTGCCTTCATCCACAGCTCTGGTAGCTGACTCAAAGATGTCGACCAGGTTAAGCAGGCATGATCTACTCTTCAGAAAACCAAACTGTGCGGGATCCAGAGTTTGGGGATTCCCTATATCTTTTTTTTTTAAGTCCATGATGATATGTTCCATAGCGTTGCATATCAGACTCATCACGCTAATGGGGCAATAGTTCCCAGGGTCTGTAGTCACTCCTCCTTTGTGGAGAGAGATGACTGTAGCAGGGCACCATTTGGTAGGGACAAAGCCTGAGGTGAGGCTGTGATTGAACAGGACACACAAGTGAGGTGCCAGTTCACTCTGTAGTTCATATAGAACACAGCCAGGGATACTGTTTGGTCCCATAGAAGCTGTATTCTTGGTGTTGGACAGTGCTGTTTTAACAGATAATTAAAGTTACTTAATTCCTAGCTTATTTTTCTACAGGACACACATTTATTACAGACAGACATAGAAAGCCTTAATACTAAGACATCTGTGTTAGCTAGTTCTCATTATAGTTAGGGAAAGAGAAGATGGTTATATTATGGAGAAATACTTTGCCAGTGCACAAAATTATTGGTTCATATAATAATCAAAATGGAATGTTCTGTTCAGTAATATTAGAAATTAATAGTATCATAGGTTCATAGGTAGTTACTAGGCTAACGACCACAAGGGCCTTTTTAAGCCGAGCCATGCATCCCAAATCTCTGACAAGTTCTGATACCCTTCATAAGTGCAAGCATGTGCCTGGGAAATGAACCATTTGCAGGTTACCTCTGTCCATTAGTGACATATGTGCCATGCCAGGGATGAGTTTCTGTTTTCCCATCCAGTTGTCCAAGTTGCATTTGAATTGGGTTAGGGAGGAACTCTGCATCACTCTGCATCACATGTATGGGGAGCCTGTTCCATAGATGGGGTAGTCTCTGGCATACATATCTATCTCTCCATCAGATCCTATTTATATCAAAGGCAAGGTTTAAGTCTTTAGAATGGGCAATTCTAGTGCTGTTTGCTTTGTGAGTATGCAGGAGGTCCATCAGAGTGGGGTCTGACAATGCCCTGTATGGCAGGCATAGATCTCCCCTCAAAAGTCTGTAGGAGACAGAATACAGGGAAAGGGTATTGTGGTGGTCTGCATAGGACATATTATTTATGCCCTGTATTCTTTTAGATGTTCCAGTGGTTGGATATGCCTGCTTAGGTACATACCAAAGGGGGCATTGTACTCAGTGATAGGTCTGATGAATGCTAAATGCAGTGGAACAATGACTTCCTTGGGCTTAGATGCCATATCTTGTTTATAAGTTACGCAACATAGAATGATTTCCTCACCACTGTAGACATGTGATGATCAAAGCTAGATTGCTATCTATGTGTGTCCCTAAGTCCCTGACTACTGGGTCAACTCTAAGGGGTGCGTTGTCAATATGATAGTTACCAGGGATTGATGACTTCCCAAAAGATACTAATATGCATTTCTTAGCATTTAGTTTTAGTCCCTTGCTCTGACACCAGTTGTTTGTCTATGTCAGCCCCTCCTGGAGAACGTTTGTATCAGTGTGAGATTCAATGACAGCTCCTAATTTGCAAACATCTGCAGATTTAGTCAGCCAGAGACCACTAACATTGGCCTTGACCTCTGAGAAGTAAATGCAAAAAAGGAGCGGTCCAAGGACTGATCCTTGAGGGACTCCACTTGTGACTCCAGGTGGACTCCCCAATTCTAACTTCCTGGGACCTGTCTGTGAGTCATTTGTCTATCCACCGGGAGACATACAGGTTTGTACCTAACCTCCTGAGTTTGTCAACAATACCTGAGTGAGGTATTGCATCAATTGCCTTGGCCAGGTCAATAAATGCAGTGTGAATGACTTTGGCCTTGTCCATTGCTTTGGTGACCTTCTCGAAGAAGTCCAGCAGGTTGAGTAGGCATGACTTGCCCTTGGAAAAAAAACAAACTGGGTTGGGTCTAGTGTCTGGAGGTTTACTATATCTCTGTTGATCATCTCCATGATAATTCTTTCCATGGCTTTGCATATAAGACTAGTGAGACTTATTGGTCTGTAGTTTCCAGGGTATGTAGATGGCCCACCTTTGTGCGGAGGGATAATCACTGCCTTTCTCCATTCATGAGGCGTGAAGCCTGTTTGGAGGCTACAGTTAAATAGTAATTCCAGAGGCCCTGATAGATCATGTTTCATGCTATTTAGAAGGCATCCTGTGATATTGTCTGGGCTCATTGATGCAGTGTTCTTGGTCTTAGGAAAGCATTAAGGACCTATTCCCTAGTGATAGTAGGGGGAGTTACATTTGATGATATTTCCTGAGGGAAGGTTAAGGGCAAGAGAGGGTTAAAGTTGGAGCTGAATTTATTAGCCAGTAGATTTTCTATATCTTCTGTCTCAGTATAGGTGGCTCCATTTACAATGAGCTATGCACAAAATTGTGTATTACCTTTGAGGTTGCAGACATAGCTAAATAATGCTTTGTGGTTGTCCTTGGCCTGGGATGCCAGACTTACCTCAAATTTGGCTTGGGTAGACTTTATTTGTCCTCTGAGTTGCTTGTTTAGTTTGGTGAGAGTACTTGTATCCTACTGGATGCTGCACCTCCCAATTTTTGCTATGATTTTCTTCCTCCTGTTATACAGCAGATTGATTTTGTGATTCAACCAGGGTGGCTTGTTTTTTGAGTTAGTTCTGTACTTCTTCCTGGTGGGTATATCTATCTGCCTCTATGCACCTATTAACATGATTGTACAGGGTGTCTGTGAACAGTTCTGCATAGGAAGAAGTGTTCTCAGGGTTTATGGGGGCTTGAAATTTTGTCAGCTTCTCACTTAATAGCAGGAGGTTAGCCTAAAATAGTTCCTGAATATTCCAGGTTTAGCTGGGGGTCCTGGTTTTATTTTTACTTCAAAAGAGTCCATTTTGTGGTTTGACCTTATAAAGAAAGGCATTACAGTAGGGGGTGTGCAGTAGACTCCCATATTAGTGAGGACCAGATCCAATATGGTTGCACTCCTGGTTGGTGTATTAACTATCTGGTCCAAGGAGTTTGTGTTTACAAAATCCAGGAATCTCTGTGCATGTATGTTTGGTGTGATATAGGATTCCCAGTTAATGGTAGGGTAATTAAAGTCACCCATGAATATGGTACTGAGTCAGATGGTTAGTGTTTCTAATAAGTTTGAATACATAATGTGGGTTTTCTGGATTATAGAGGGGGACCTATAGCTTGCAAGGAAGCAATATTGGATTTTACATATGGCGATTTGAACATGGATCAGCACAAGTGCATTGTCCTGTTTGACCAGCCTTGAAGTATATTTATTTTTGATGTAAATAGAGACATCTCCATCTTTAGTCCCTGCCTGTGAAGTAGCTGGCCTAAATGTGTGGAAGGCTTTATAACCTTTTTACTGTTGGTGTGCTCTCTGTGGCTTTAAACCATGTTTCATTCATCACACAGACATCAGCATTCTCTACGGTAAAGAGAGCTTCTAGGTAGTAGAGTTTTTTGTTTAGACTCCTAGCATTGAGTAGTAATATTCTTAGATTTTCTTGATTTTGATTTGCTATGTCAGAAGTACTTTCAGTTTGGCATTGCATAAAAAGACACTATGTGGGAAGACAATGTTTTAGCTAATATTCAAAAACCTAGAGGGGAGAGGTGCAGACCATTCCCGGCAAAGCAGAGTGGTGTGCTGACCATCTCCTTCCATGCTGACAAATATTGCACCCCCTTAGAATGACACCAACAACTAAGCCAGTTAATGAAGTCAAACATCTTTTGTTTGTATTGTGTCATCATCTTTGGGGAAGGTAAAATGTTGCTCAATGCTAGGCTTATACCAGCCTGAGACCCATATTCCAAGAGCTCCATGATGTCTCTCTCTTCATATAGTCTAAGGAGGTATGTCTCAGGTCATTTACTCCCACATGGACTATGACTGAGTCATATTGGTAATTGTGGTCAAATGACCTGAGTGCATACGTAATGTGATGGATCCTAGTCCCTGATAAGCAACTGACCATAACTTTCTCCTTACACAGCTTGGTGAGAGGGACATCAGTGTGTCTCATGATGGAGTCTCCAGTGACTAGAATTTTGGATTGTGTGGTGACTTGCCTTATGAGCTTAGAGGTAGAGGCTCCATGAGATGTAGCACTAAGTGTTTATGCAGGTGTTGTTTTGAAAGAGTGCATTTGAGGCTGTTGAGAGTATTTGTTATGTATACTTTATCTAGGAGGTCTTTGTGGTTAAGAAGACTTTATACTCTCATTAATGTATATTGGATCCCAGGAATAGGAATCAGTGCTGTTAGTAACAAATGGAACCAAACCATACAAGTTTTGAAAGGTAGTATTTTATTAGTAAGGGATTTTAATTGTATTTTTAAAATGATGATACTAATTATAATATCATAATCTGATAATAAAATATCAGCCTCAGCAAAGGAGTTAATAAAGTATATAAACTTATTCCATATTAAAGACATAAATGATTTTTCAGATTTGGAATAACTTTTCTTCACCCATTTTTCAAACAGACATGGAACCCAAACTATAGTTGATAGGGTATATATTTCTAATGAGTTAATAGACTAAATAAGGTTAAAGTAATAATGTGTCTACTTTCAGAACACAATGGCATAGCTGTTGAGTTGGTTCATGGAGTTGACTGTGACACCAGTGATAATGCTACAGGTATAATCAGTGATGGTGTTGACACTGGCAAATATTTACATCAGCAGCATCCACAGACATCTATTTAGGAAGGTTAGTTTGACCTCCATAACATATTTACATAAAGAGAATGACTGCTTTGATTAAATGAATGCATGTGACACATGTAATTTACAATTAGCAAGTGAACGCTTCACTTTTGCTCATCATGAGATCTAGCAGAGTGTGCATGGCAAGTGCCCGTTACACCTCCTTATAAAGCATACAGTAATATACTCCATTTTCTGTGTAGTTATTGTTGTTTGTCTTTCAGCTTTTTCCCAGTAAGGGGTCGCCACAGCGGAACTCCGGTCCGCTAATGATTGCCAGTAGATTTTTACGAAATGCTGAGGTAGTAATATCAGTAATTAATTCTTTATAGGCCAGCAGTAGCAATTAGAAGTTCCATTATTCTAGTAAATTGAGAATATAGCAGCAGCAGAATGACTGATGATGACTATAACACTGATATAGTAATAAGGCAGCCTGAATAATGTGGCACATAGTGGCCAAGTTTAATGGCAGGATCACACACCCAACAACGTGTACATAAATCTGAAGGAAGTCACACTGGATCATAAAGTGTGGTAGATGGGGACATTGCACTACAAACCATACAGAGAGAAAGCCAATGCGCCTCAACATCAATGTCCCTAAAACCACAAGAATACCTCTAGATGGTGGCACTAACTCAAAAGTAACATTTCCCACTGTGATACCTGTTTAAAGGGGTGTCAGGCAAAGGCACATATCACAACTACCTCAGGAAACCTGCAAATTATTGGCTGCCCAGTAGCAAATGTGTAGTGACATTGTTTAGGCTCAGTCCACTGCCACAGAGCATCAGCTAGAAAAGGTCAGAGTACTACAGTGTGTAAGTGATAATTTACAGCACTGTATGCAGATGTTAGAAAGCAGAGATAATTCCATGATCACTTTAATGTGGAGCATGATGGCACACACAGCAGCCATCTCCTCCTGCAGGAGTCTAGTTATCAGGACCTACCAGAGTCAAAGTGGAGTCAATGACATACAGGGACAATGATAGAGCACTGTATGGAAATGTGGACACACAGCACATCGCATTACAAGTGATTCTCAACAAAGAAGTGGAAACACATGGTTTGTCCAAGCTGAACAGAATTAAATCAGGCCATGTGACCAGATGGCTTAGTGGTTAAGGTCTTCGCATCCAATGCACAAGGTACAAGGTTTGATCCTGACCTCCGACTAATGCCTGTTTGGCGTTTGCATGTTCTCTCTCTGTGTCTCCATGGGGTTTCTCCCATGTTCGAAAAACATGCTGAGTGTTTCCATCTCAAACTCAGCAATGAATGGAGCTGTGGGCAGCAGCACAGACTCTACATGGTGCCCGATGGGGGGAAGAGTTGTAAAAAGACCAACCGCTTTGGGCATTTATTGTGGTGCGCAGTATCCTCAAGATAGGAGAACACGGATCACAAACTGCGCGCCGTGGCAGGGCTAGCCACTCGATGGTGTAAAATATGTCTCTAGGTGATTCGGTCATGTTGACTGTCACCATAAAAATGGGCATGGGTAGTTACCGGTGATAAGTGGGTTGAGGACCCGGCCTACTCTCTGACCCACGCCAGAGACCCATGCTAACGGTGGGAGGGGTATATGTGCCCCTATTGGCCAGTGTGTGCCTGCCATAAAAAAGCCCAGCAGCCCTGGGTCAATAGGCTACTGGCTGACCGGTGTCTAGTTGCCCAACCTGGGTTACCTGGGATAGCTCTGTTGAGTGAAAGCTGGACATAAAACCAGTCAACCTGCCAGTCATGAACTAAGAATTGCTACGCTTAATGTAGGTTCACTGACAGGATGCAGCTTAGAAGTGGATAACATGATGATACGGAGGAGGCTGGACATCCTTTGTATCCAAGAGACGAGATGGAAGGGCAGTGCAACAAAGCCACTTGGCTTGGGATCCAGACTCTACTACTCAGGTGGTGGACAGGCTAGAAATGGTGTAGGAATTGTGGTGAGACAGAGGCTTCAGAAGTCAGTGAGGGATATCATCAGAATTAATGACAGACTCATGGCAATCAGACTCCAGTGTAATGATAGGACAGTATTCATAATCTCAGCCTGTGATAGTGAGGAAAAGAGTGCATTCAGACAGCAGTTGCAGGACCTACTAGACAAAGCAGGACAACATGAATTGGTGTTGATAATGGGTGACTTAAATGCACATATCGGGGCAGTCAGAACAGGATATGAGGACTGCCTGGGTCCACATGGGTGGTGCAATAGGAATAAAGAAGGAGAAGCCATTCTAGACTTCTGTCTGGCAAATGGCTTGATAGTAGCCAACACATGGTTCAGAAAGAGAGACAGTCACAAGATCACATACAAGATCACATACAAGAGTAGCCAACATGCAACTCAGGTAGACTTCCTCCTTGTAAGGAAAAGGCTCTGGGCTAGAATCCATGATTGCAAAGTCATCCCCAGTTAAACAGTTGGTTCACAGCATAAACCAGTAGTTGCCACAATCAGCTGCAAGCAGTGGTCAGAGAAGGTTCTACGGTCAACAGAGACCAGGCTGAAGACCTGGAAGTTGACTGGAGAGAAAGTACAGCAGTTCAAGGAATTACTCAGGGCTCTAGCACCCCAAGAAGAGGAGGAAATAGGTGGAGTTGAAGAAGCGTGGCAGCACCTAAAAACAGCATGTGTTAGGACTACAGAAAAGATATGTGGCTGAGCCAGGTATGGAAATAAGGTACATAAGGAAAGCTGGTGGTGGAATGCAGAAGTGCAGGAAGTAATCAAAAGAAAGAAGGAGTGCAGGAAGAAGTGGGAGATTGAAAAGACTGACCAAGCTAGGAAGGACTACTGGCTGGCAAACAAAGAAACTAAGAAAGAAGTTGCAATAGCAAAGAATAGGGCATCAGAGGCACTCTATCAGCTTCTGGAAAGTGACTCAGTAAGGGGCACAAAGAAACTATACCAGGTTGCAAGGCAAAGACAGAAAGATAAAGAAGATAGTCAAGACACCCTTCATAAGGGATTCCAGCAACAACCTGCTTACCAGCCCACAGGACATCAAAGGCAGATGGAAGGAGTATTTCCAGCAGCTTCTGAATGAAGAAAACCCCACAGAAGCAGTACTGCCCCAGAAACAGCCTACAATGAGAGTAGACGAGGAGCCCAGCTTAGAAGAAGTAAGAGCAGCACTAAGGAAAATGAAGTCAGGGAAAGCAGCAGGCTCAGATGAGGTCACAGCAGATATGATAAAGATGCTGGGTAAGCTAGGGGAGAAATGGCTCCTGAGGGTACTAATTGCAGTGTGGAGAGAAAGGCGTATTCCAGATGACTGGAGAATAAGCATACTCGTACCAGTGTACAAGAACAAAGGGGACATCCACAACTGTGGACAGGACAGAGGCATCAAACTCCTACCACATTGCATGAAAGTTCTGGAGAGGGTGATTGATAAACGGATACACAGAATAGTAGAATGTAAGATGGGAGATGAACAGTTCGGATTCAGATCAGGATGCAGCACAATTGACCTGATGTTTGTATTGAGACAGATACTTGAGAAGAAACTAGAGAAGAGGAGAGAGTCAAACTGGGCTTTCCTAGACTTGGAGAAAGCATATGACAAGGTCCCAAGAAAGCTGATCTGGGCAGTACTGCGGTGGTTTGAAGTCCCAGAAACATTGGTAGAATTAGTACAGGCTATGTACAAGAACCCAGTGACTCAAGTACGAACAGTGTTTGGCCTCACTGAGGGGTTCCCAGTGGGAGTGGGTGTACACCAGGGTTCAGCTCTGAGCCCACTGCTGTTCATACTGGTAATGGACTACATCAGCAAACAGGTTGGAGGGGTCAGAGCAACAAAGCTGCTGTATGCAAACGATGTGGCAGTACAGGCAGACTCTGATCTAGAACTTCAGCAAAGGATAGGAGAATGGAATGCAAATCTGAAGGCACATGGGATGAAACTAAGCACAGATAAGACAGTGGTAATGGCAGCAGATTGGGGAAATCACAAGAAGCTGAGAATAGAGATAGATGGGAAGATAGTGGAACAGGAAAACACCTTCAAGTATCTGGGAGGGGTGGTTGAGGAGAAGGGTAGTCTGAATGAAGAGGTCAAAGCTAGAATCAGAGGGGCTGCAGCCAACTGGCATAGAGTATCAGGTGTAGTATATGACAGAAGAATGCCAAAGAAGCTGAAAAGTAAGGTGTACAAGACAGTGGTGTGACTAGTACTACTGCATGGTACAGAAACCTGGGCAGTAAAGGCAGAACAGTTGAAGAAGCTAGAGGTGATGGAAATGAAGTGCCTGAGAAAGGTGGTAGGATGCACACTGCGGGACAGGCGAAGAAATGAGGACATAAGAGCAGAAGCCAAAGTAGCTCCAATTGCAGAAAAGATCAAAGAAAACAGATTACGATGGTATGGGCACATGTGTAGAAAAGCAGAAGACAATCTGGTGAGGGAGATTTGGGACAGACAGGAAGAAGGGGAAGAGGAAGCGAGGGCATCCAGCAAAGAGGTGGATGGATTGTGTGAAAGAAGATCTGCGACAGTCAGGCATGAGTGTTGAAGAAGGCAGGAGAGTGGCACTGAATCAAGAGAGTTGGCGACAGTTAATACAATACCCCGACCCCATGTAAATGGGAAAAAGGGGATGATGATGATGATGATGGTGTGTGCACTCATATACATGTAGTAGTACTGCCAAATATGGAAATCAGCAAGGATAGGTAATATCATTATTTACAGAGATTCATCCAAATGGCAACATCAAGCTAGAATAAATTACTTTGCATTGTTTTGAATAAAACTCTTGAATATTTAAAAAAAATCATCAGTAAACTGCTCAGTAGTGTAAATAAATGACAAGCATGTCAACATGAGCTTAACAAGGCCACATCCAGTTGCTAGACTGTTGTATTTAGTCACATTTTTTCTTGAGAAACATGCTAAGTCTGCATTCTGATGTTGATGACATCTAACATTTCAAATATTTAGTAGCATTTTATGAAATATCTTCTGCCAGATATGGGAGTACTTTCAGGAAACTGCAGTTTATGTTTTTTTGAATATCCACATTTAAAATGTGAAAAGTTCTGATGGCTATATAACAGCAGAATGTTTCTCGAAAGAAAGCTACATGTAACTGCCTGGTTTATAACTAAAAATAAAGGACTTTTTATCAGCATGTCTCATGCAGTCTTGAAGATATTACCATCGAAGGGTTTAAAGTCCTTGTGCATTATACAACATGCATTTTCAGAAAGATGTCAATGCTGCCTCATTGAACTTTTTTATTTTATATCAGCTCTTGTTCCTGTTCAGGTAGTTCACAAATCCTCAGCCTATAATCCTTCTAAATGATGTCTTGCATCTTTTAAGACCTATCTCTGATACTTCACAGAACGGTACTCCTAAGTGTATTTGTGATGAAAAAGGATATGAGGGACAGAAGCTAATATGTGCTGCAGAGGGTGACAACTACCAAAGTAAAGCTACTGTTTTTGACTCATACACAAAAGGGCTTCCCATACACTACGCTGAACTTAAACTGGATAAAGTATCATCTGGTCAAATTCATCTTGGCCCAGGTGACCTTATGAATCACTGATTTCCATAGGAAATCTCTGCCAACACGATTTCAAATATGTTTCAGCAATGATACATCTTTTTAAAAAAAAAATATTCCTTCTTTATGTCTGTGCATCTATAGATTTGTTATATAGAATTTTAGAGGGACAGTAGCTTGTCTCCCACACAGTAGTGTACTGTGACTTGCCATCCTGCAAGAAAAAAAAAAATGATTGTCTTTTACGGAAATAAAGTTAGAATATATTGCTTTTATTCAGTTGCAACCTTCTCCATGTGTAAATCGATAAGTTATAGTAGAAGCAAGCAAAATATTTTACCTAAAGTGATTAAAAAGTACTATAGCGACTGGAGAATTTTGAGGCCATATTTACTATGATGCACACATATTTCTATGACTTCTGCAATGAGTGCCTTGCATCTAGGGCATATTTCAGAAATGAACTGCTATACTAACTTGGAGTTTGACAAGCTATTTTAACAAGACAGACTAAATAAAGTTTTCTTGCAGACTCATTTATCCTAAGACACCTCAGTAGTGAGGTGGGGGTATTATAGTAACTGAAGAATTTTTGAGGCCATATTTACCATGCTGCGCACATTCTTATCTGTGCACAGAAGATGGAACAGGACTGCTGAGAGATCACAAGGTATGCTTAGGTATCGTGTTAGTCTAAATTTCCTACAGGTGTACATAAGCATAGATTTGTTGCCCTAGCAGCTTATTAAGCTTGTAAGAGCAATAGGTGGCACCTGTTTTTAGTCTGACTTTCTCATCCTCTGTGTTATATATTTTATCCAGTTTGCTTATGCTCAGTGATTGAGAGTTATGCCCTGGATGGGGGTGGTGATATTTTGTATGCAGGGTACTGGGTGAGCTGGCGAAGGATCTATCAACTATACAGACTTTTTTCAGGATCGCCAGATTCTGTTTAATAATTGTGGTCTGTTAACTGTAAAATAATGGCATACACCGAAGGTTCAGACTTCTTATCCTCCAGGAAATGTACGCTAATACAAAATCAGGACATAAATACTCTTATGCTAGCAAATCTGTAAGATTCTTAGAACAATACATAGAATATGGAATTTTTGACTTTTTGCCCCCTCATTATTTTAGGTATTGTCCAGACTTCTTGCTTTATCAGGTAGGGAGATGTAATGTCAAGAGTAACCCACAGCTGCCATTACAGATTCAGGGACATCCTGGGTGTCCCGAACATTAGCACTGTTCATAGTATTGGTAGTCTAGTCTTCATCCATCAGGTTATAAAGTATTTCTGTTTTATTAAATGTCTTTGGGCTGAGGGTGGATTGTCCCTTGGTGTTGAGATCTTTGCAGGAGTTTTGGCGGGAGAGTTTCTGGGAAGTTGTATTTTTCCTACCTTTCAATTGTTCAGAGGTTTACAAAGTGTCGAGAGTTTGGGTTGCATAAATGTGGTTTGCTCTCAGATAATTTAGCATTTTTAGGGAAATCTTTGAGGTTGGTAGCCATTCAATAACATTAGACAATGTAGTGTTAGCCACCCCATCTTTCAATAAATTCATGGTAATACAACTCCTGCTGTTATAGTGATTTTATAAATTTCTAGACTAGATAGCAGGCATTTTGGGAAGGTGCTACCAGCATACAGCAGGCAGGGGATAAGAGTTTGGTTGCCATTTTCTTTGTTGGATTGGGTGCATGAGGTTTAGGGAAGCTAGTATTAAACAGGGAGGCAAGTTTATATTTGGTGCTGGGTATTTGGTGCATTTAGGTTTTAATCACTTTTCTTGTTTTTGAGATGGCTTAGGGGCAATCATTGAAGGAACATTAGGCCCGTTTGGTGTCCCATGTTCAGGGATTCTGAGACACCAGGGGGATTGAGAGGGGAGACGTTGTCATAAATGGCTATAGAGAGATGGTTGACAAGTGCAGAAGCAAGAGGGGAGCAGAGGAACAACTCAGCAGGGAGAATGAGGAAATCAGTGGAAAGGGTGAAGAAGGGTCCCAGCAGAGCTCTGGCAGTTGAGGCCTAGCTGTCTACAGGTAGTAATGCAATTGGTCATGCTGGGGGTAGTGTAGTAGATGAAGTAGAAGTTAGGGGCTGGTAGGATACCTGAGTTATTGCAAGGTTTAGAAGGATCAGAGAGGAACAGTATCAGCAGCTGGTAGTTTTTGATAGCAAGTATAAGACGTGAGGAGGCAGTTAGGTGTTGGAGATATGAGCAGTGGCAAAGGAGGAGGTAGCTTAGAGCCACTTATGAGGTCCACTGAACAGGCGTTAGGGCAAGTGGATGAGGATATTGTTTTGGATATGGGTGCACAACTGGTAGGATGGCTGGCATGCTGTCTTTCCTTGATGCAGGTTTGAGGGTGTTTAATACTCCCCATGTTAGTTTAGCTGTGAAAAAAGATATGCAAGGAGGAGTTTGTTGACATAGTTGATGTGAAGAGATTGCAAAGACTGGTCAATTCAGAAAGTCTAGGAACCTAGGATTTGGCAGCTACACTGGCAGCTTTGGGTAGGAAGAGACCAGGCACATTTAGGGGGAAGACCTGAGACAACTGGGTTCCGGGCTTTCTGTACAACATGCCTGTATTGCTGGAAAATGATGCATCACAGGTCCAGCCATTGTTAGCATATTTTTAGTGATTTGAGAGGTACATAGGCTGAGAGCTGGTAGTGCATAGTTGTGGTATGACAACTGTTTCTGTAAGCAGAAAGCAGCTGACAAAACACTTTGTTGGGAAGTTAGCCATGCAAACATTTGGGTACTAATGAAGTTGGACAGTGCAGGGGAGGTACAGTAGGCAGATGAGGGATTCAGGGTATATGGTTGGGACTTGCAGAGGCAATTAATGCCAGTAGATGTTCCTGGCCAGGCTGTAGGTTCAATCATGTGTTTA
Organism: Protopterus annectens; assembly: GCF_019279795.1. Classification (NCBI taxonomy): domain Eukaryota; kingdom Metazoa; phylum Chordata; order Ceratodontiformes; family Protopteridae; genus Protopterus; species Protopterus annectens. The sequence continues at coordinate 1,652,966,924 of NC_056733.1, read as the reverse complement.
GGGTGTGAAAACAAGCATGCAGCAGTGAAGTGCTGGAACAGAGATGAAAAGGTTGGCCAAGTGGCTTTGCCAGCTCATGAAGTGGTCAGGTAGTCTAATGTGAGGCAGCTGCATAATTTCAGAGGTAGGATAATTTTTGTGGGCAGAGAAGATGTATGGCTGTCTGAGGTCAGTGTGGGAGTCAAGTTTTGTCATTCACCAATTAATTTAGTGGTACTGGGGAAACTGGAGTTGATCAAAGGTTTCAGGAAGAATTGCCCATTAAATTCAAGGAAAAGAAGACATTGTTCTCAGGTTGTTGTATAAGAAAATTGAAGTTGGCAGAGCATTAGGCCCTTTTGAGGTGGTGGACTTTGAGAGTCATCACATTTCCCCGTTGGGTTCAGTTCTGAAGAAGAAGCCAGGTGAATTTAGGTTGATCCATTATTTGTCTTATCCTGAAGGGGATATGGTGAATGAATTCATCAGCAAATGTGATGCCCAGGTGCAATATGCATCTTTGGTGGATGTTGAGCATCTAAAATGGGAATTTAAGGACCCATGGCTGGTTAAATCAGACATTGTAGCAGCTTTTCTGCTTTTGCGAATCAGGAAAGTGGATTAGCCATTGCATAGCATGTATGAGGATGGTCAGTATTATTTGGACAATAGAGTGCTGATGGGATTTGCTGTTATATGCGCCATATTCGAGAAATTAATTTTGCCATTGATGTGTATATGGCAAAATAGGATTACCAGTCAGAGGATAGGCAGAAAGCTGAGGCAGGTTAATAAACATTTCAGGAAGTGTAAAAAGTAAAAAATGCACCAAGATAACACACAACAAACGTTTAATCACAGCAAAGTACAAAGTGGTAAGCGCTTTCACAACCAAAGTTGCTTCATCAGACACCACAGTAAAAAATGCACAGGTTTAAATAGAGATTCTAAAATGCCAATTAATCAATAAAAATCACACAATGATTAAGTAGCAGTGAAAAACAATTAAGCCTCATGCTCAAACTAAAAAAAGCATTGCTTAAAAACATTGCTTAAAAACATTGTACAAGAAGGAATCAAATACTATACATGAGAAAGCACTTAAAAAACTTATAAAATCATTATAAAACATGGGAAAATACTAGGCAGAAAAAAGTTAAATAGAATACATGGAAACTAATAGTTAAATATATTAGACTAATTTTGAAAGAACTTAGCTATTTTGCTTACCAGATGACAAGTTTGACAAATTCAAGTGTAAGACTGAGTCATTTGGTAGGAAATGGAAGGTGAGAGTTAGGGGTGTGATGGAGATGATGGCTGATGAGCTGTGCATGCAGGGCAATAAGCCTGGGTAGGGTATTTTGTAGGTTGGTTGCAAACTTTTTGAGATGGTGCAAGGGCTAGAACCACTGGTTTAGCCGATGCAGGTCTTGGCGAGTAATTCAACAAGGTCAGTTTGGGTGATCTTGGTACTGCAGAAGATAATGTTGCAGAGTTTGTTTTTTTAATTTTAGTTTTTCAGCCAGGCATGTACCTGACTGTTTTAATGATGTAGCTTACAGTCTTTTTCTTCTTCAGAATACACATATTTCATGCCCTAGTTCCAAGTATAAGGCAAAAACAGTGGTGTTGCTGAAGGAAATAAGGGATCTTGGAGCTGTGCAGTGGGATGGATTCTGCACGGCAGACTGGTGGGTGTGGTGGGTGTAGTGGGTGGATTCTTCATGGCAGACTGGTGTAGTGAGATGGATTCTGAATGGCAGTCTGGTGTAGTGGACTGGATTCTGCATGGCAGACTGGTGTAGTGAGAGGATTCTGCATAGTATCTTGTGTAATGGGATGGATTCTACATGGCAGACTGGTGGAGTGGGATGGATTTTGTGTGGCAGACACAGTGCAGCAGTTGTTGCATTTTCAAGGTTTGTAAGGCAGTTGCCATTGAAGGACAGGAAGAGGTTAGTTGTCTTGCTGTTGAAGCATGTTGACCATTGATGGTTTTTGAGTGACACAGTGAGATGCATTAAAGTGCATTTAGCAGTTCACAGTGCAGCTGCAAGGTTGGTAGGTTTAAAGGATTTGACAGGATAATGCATGTTGAATAGGCATGTCAAGGCATAACACAGAGTTCAGTGTTCAAGTGTGGATAGTTTTTGTTTTCCTTTAAATAAGCAGGTTCTGTGAGTCTTTTTGAAAGCTTTGCATATTTTAGCATCCAGTCAAGTTGATTACACTGTATGGTTCACACTGGTAGTGGTTATGTATATGGGGTGCTTAGATTTGGAGAAGTGTTGGGTACGTTGTCTTGGAGAGACTCTTGTATTACAGAATCTTTGTTAGAGGGCTGTTTATGCCATTCAAAGATGGATTAGTTGGGGAAGGGTCAGCAGGTTATTTTGCAAGGTAATGTTGAACATTTGTTCTGTCTAGTGACTTGGCTTAGGCAATTACAGAAGTTTTATGGTGGTATGAAGGATGATTTTTTTTTTTATTTGGGCAACAGTATGACAATAGCTGAGCTCAGTTCTTATTCATGATAAGGGCTGCTATTGAATGACAGGGCACTGATGGAGAAAGACTTTTGGCACATTCCTTTGGGACCAGGTGAGCATCTGATTTTGTTGAGAAAGCAAATTAGTGGATTTAATTCTCAGGCAAGGAGGAGCTCATCTAAAGCTTTTGTAACATATATTAAACAGGTGAAACTTCCTTAGTTGTTTATTTTGTTTTTGTTTTGCAAGTTGAACCATTGTCTTTCTGGGTCTTTGTTTTGTGCTCTGGGCAGAGAAGACAGTAGTGCTTTGACCTTGAATAGTTGTGTTGGGTTTAGAACAGGACAGATAGAAGGTATTTTGGCATGTTTTTTTAGACTTGGGTGGCAGTAGGTGTTGGTAAAAGTTGGGGAGCTGCAGTCAGTGTTACATGTACCTTGAGTTCTGGTTGTTCATTTAGGGGTAATGATTTGGGTCACTTACCCAAAAGATCCTGGCTGGGCAGGACTGTTACTGATATGCTAGATTTAAAGCATAAATTTCCACAGATATTTATAGTGTGGTCTGACATCATTCCTAGGCTTTTGTGCAGGTATCTGGATAGTTTTATGGCTTTGGAGAGTGATAGATGGCTTGTCAAACATGCATTATCAAGAATGTTGAAGAAGTGAGGATTGTGCATAAATGAGCATGGGAATTTTGATGACAAGGATTATTCATATTACAGATGGATGGAATTTTCTTAAGTGATACAGAATTAGATTTGTTCAATGTTCATGTGTCATTTGTTTTGAAGTATATGGTTAATGATTTGTATTGGGGGTAATGGTGGGCTGCGTAAGAGGGCTGAATTGAGCCTATCTTTTGTCCCACCATCCTTCTTTGGCAGTTGGACACTCAGAAGTAAGCAGTGGCAGGCTGTTTCAGAGGCTGATAATGTTTTCAGAGTGAGCAGCGGGATGTAACATTGCTGGTTTTCATAAGGGACATGAGTGGCTCTCACACAGCCAACTGTAATGCTATTGTTAATATTGATTTTTTACTCTGATGTATTTATCAAATTTTATCAATAAATAGTCGCAATGGCAATTGCTGGTGTGTCCATTGGAAGTGGTCTTATGACAAACGTCTTTAAATTTACTCAACTTAGAAAAACAAAAGAAATATAGTACAACTGATTACCTCATGGCCTTCAGATCGGCCATTGGTTGTACTTTGGTAAAACTGAGTTGGTCAGTTTATATAATACATTAAAAAGGGGATGTCAAGAAAGTGTCCATGATGTCCAGCAGGAAGGGTTTCGGTATAGTATTTGTGGTATACTTCTTTGCAAAAATTGTGAAAAACAGGAATACATCGTAGCAGGAAGACCATTCAGGAGCAAGAATGATTATTTAAGAATGGAAGGAACAACATGAAAAAAAAAGCATTGTTTTAGGATATGATACAACAGGAAGGCTGTAAAGCATGGTAATGGATTTATGTTCTATAGTTAGACCTGTCAATCAGACTGGTGTCAGTCAGATTCATAAGCTTCAATGTTGTAATATGCAGGCATTTAACAACATTCAAATCTGTGTGTGTGTGTGTGTGTGTGTGTGTGTGTGTGTGTGTGTGTGTGTGTGTGTGTGTGTGTGTGTGTGTGTGTGTGTGTGTGTAAAGAGAAGTGAATGCAATTGATATCCCGTTTCAGCATACTGTCATAGGTCTGAAAATAGGGAGGCTATAGGAATGGATGAGTGATCAATACTCTTGTAAGGAATGCTGGCCATTGTATACTATGAAAAAAATGGGGATCAGTCTGATTACATGATACATGTTTAGCTTGTTTAATAATGCACAATAAATACTCCTCATGTGATTGCCTTAGTCATATGTAAATGTTGAAGGTATCCATGTGCACATGTCCTGCATTATAGTATTTACTGACATTCAACTAAAAGTGTGAATGCATCATTCCTAACCGGCAATACATACCCCTGTATTAATTATCTGAATATTAATCAATTTTCCACTGCAAAAATGGGTTTTCTTTTATAAGGCAACATGCATTCATAGCTTTCAAAAATCCTGTTTCCAGCCATGATACAAATGTAGTATGTGAGGTAACTCTGCTGAAAAAAAAATACTAAAAGCTAAAGGATGCAGAGAAAAGCTACAGAATGACTGAAATGTACAGTCAAAAGACGGATATAAAAACTGTGAAAATCTTATTATTACAGAGCATTTTGTTAGCAAAGTGCTATCAGGTTTAACATTAAAGCATGTAATAAATCAAAAAAACTATTATCTGGATGCATTTCCTGATGAAAACCTTTTATCACAATTTAGATCTGTTTTTGCTGTTATGAAAATTATAGTTCCACTTTAACATAAACGGGCCATTACTCATGCCTTCAAGAACAGTCCCTGCTAAGCCTTTATTTTTTCTTTCTTTCTTTTTTTTCCCATAAGAACAAAAACTCATACAGAGATGGGAAATTGAGTATTGATTCTTGGTGGGGGCAATTGGTGATGTTGTCACCCAACCGTTGAACCAGGCAACTGTCAAGGCATGAAGTACAAGTTTCTGACTTTAATCCAGTTTGTTTGCAATTCACATCAGCACTGCTTTTTTCAGCATTCCATGTTGCCTTTCTTTCCTTTTTGTTTGTATGGCTGATTTTTACTGTTGGGCTTTTGAGACAGCGTTTTCCTATTGCCCTGAAGGCATACTGCTTCACTAAACTACCTATAACATTTTTCTCTGGGAGCAGGAAAGAGACCACATTCACAATGAAAAACTGAAGCTGGAAGCTGGCTAAAAGCAAAAAAAAGGCAAGATAATTTAAGGAATATAATAGCACAGAATTTGTTTTTATGTAACAATCCGCAGTGCAACTTGCAGACTTTTAGAAATGCATTAGACACCAGTCATTTAGAAAATGTATGCACAGAAATCCAGCAGCTATTATCTACTGAAAAAGTCATACACAGATTCAGGCAGCCTTCTTTCATTAAAACAGATACATACTGCCTTTACTTCACACCACTTAAGTGGGACTCATACCTTTTCATCAGTATTCAGTACAATTAACTCTGAAAAAAACAACAAGTACAATGGAGTAATCTTTACTGGGAAAGACTGAAATAATTTATGCCTCGCAACATTGTTTATATACTACATTATTAGAAAACATTTTAGATGTTTTTGGTTTTGTTTGTGACAATAAATAGGAACAGTTAACTTGCACACTTTTATATTATGTATTATATTTTATCTCAGCATTTCAAGTTTAATATGCAATACATGATTGGTCTATATCCTTTTGAATTAGTTCATCATTTTCTTTTATTTCTCATTTATGGATTGTATTCTGAGATCCATTATCTTTTCTATGAAGACTTAATTCTGCTTATCTCATAACACATTATCATGTCTGCTTGTTACCATGCACTTATTTCTCAGTTTGTATTTGAACAGGCACTTGCTTGTCTGTAGTCACTTTTCTTTTGGTAGGAAAATATGTCATGCTGATTGTGTTACAGACCTCTGTTTTGTTGTTATATTGTTTGCTTGTTTGTCAGCACTCTATGTCCTCCAGGAACATAGGAACACAACTTGTCATGCGAATACTTTACTACGGTTTTTCAACTAGATCATGTAACACCTGCAGTTCAGATCATTAACTCCTTGTACAAAGGAAGGCAGTATTTGCAGTAGACAGCCCACTTTGCTTTTCTAACTATGATCGTGTACCACATGCAGTGCCTCCAGGGACATAAGAAGGCAGTATTTTTACTACATATCCTGCAATGCTTTTCTGACTGCAGTCATGTTTCACCTGCCCTGCAAATAATTAGCTTCTGGTATATACAATGGCATCCTCTGCAGTGGATAGCCTGCTATGCCTCTCCAACAGAAATTGTGCAACATTAGCCCTGTAGATTGCTATTTCAGTTGAGTCACCTGGATGCTTATTGCCAACTGCAGAACAACTTTACAGTTGCAGAATGATTTTATTCATTTCATTGTCAACGAGGGAAGTGAACTGTTTCAAATCATTGATTTTAGTCACTGCCTAAAAAACAGAAAAAAGAAAAATAACAGTAAATTACAATATTGCATCTTCAAAGGAGAGAAAAAGGAATTAAATATGAAAAGTTAAGCAAGTAAGATATATGTTGTATAAATAAGCTGCACTGGTGGTATAGAGGGACAAAGCCTTGTCTTTAATCCAGCAAACCATATCAGTTAGCAGCTTTAGTTCTTGATGGCACAGGCAAAGTGGTTGGTGTGTCTATCCAGAGTGGGCAGGATGTATTCTCAGACAGACTTCTGCAATGAGCCACAGCTAGAGGTTAAGAACACATGGTAAGGGCTGCCTACAAAGGAGTCAGGGGGTTGACAGAGCCTCTTGCAGAGGAGTTGATAATAAGCCACAAAGCCTATTGCATGCCAACATCTTGGACTATACAGATGTACATGTTAGGTGGGGTGAGATACATAAGAAAAGTAATCCTTGTCAGTAATGTGACATTACTGTGCCTCAGTCTGCACACTGGTCCTCCTAATATGGGTCAGAATCAGTCTACTATTGTTAAAGAGAGTTGACATATCCTGTAGACAAGAAGAAGTCCTGGGATCATCTGACACTATAAGGTGCACAGAGAAAAGAAAGATAACATAAGATAGTCAATTCCCTGGTTGCATACAATGCTCACAGTGATTAGGCTGGGACAGAAAAGTAACAATCATACAGGTATATGGAGTATTAGAGGTTTGTGAAAAAGTTCTGTAAACATGATCATAAGGTTGCTTCTAGTGGATGGGTTCACAACTATATAAGCTACTGTAGATTCTGAGAAGCATGAGTAACTGTCTTCATTGTGTAGCATTTTACAAAATTTCAGGCTAAACTAGTTGGCTGATTGGCAGCCTCAGCTATTGTTTGGGTTATCATCCCAATATTTTGGACCAAGTGAGGAAAATGAGTACTTAATGCATTTTATGTTATTGTTTGTTTTCTGTCGAACAGTGGCATCTAGAAGATAGAGGCATAAATAATATTCTCACATTCTTGCAACAAACAGTTGTTCAGTATTTATAAAAAATGAGAACTCTGTGAAGCTTTAGAGAAAAGATTGACATCTGACATGGGTAGAAGGTGTTTTGTCCTCGTGGTCAATGGTTTGATTTTACCTTTTGTGAGATCCTATTCTTATAAGAAACAATGAAACATAGAAAACAGTACCATATATGTAAGTGTCAGTAACATGAGGTCAGCTCATTGCTACACAGGATACCAATTATCCCATTTAAAAATGAAACAGCAGGAGGGAAAATGAATAAGCAAATCCTACTGGAAATGTATTTATTTTATTTATTTTATTTAACATTTGTTTACCAGAAAAGTCCAACTGGACACAGGTCCTTTTTCAGCAGAGGCCCGGGGAGAAAAGCTCCATGAGTAACAATAAATGTTCATGCACACATTACAATAATCAGTAAAGTATAAAGTAAACAAAATGCAGTATACATAAGAACATACACATTTGTTACACCTTGGAAGCAAAACCTAGGCTCTGAACATAGCCAGTACTATTTGTAGGTATGACTTATGTCAAGATATAAGGTTAAGACAGGTCGGTAGGAACAAAGGATTAAACACCGGGGGAGAAGATGGATATGTTTCGGCTTGAGAGAATGGAGTTAGGAAGGGAGTTCCATATACAATATATATAGTTAGAAAATAAAGATTCTCCTGCAGTGTTGTTGGCCTTGGAGACAGTGAGTAAGTTCTTGTTGTTAGAGGGAGGTGGTCTGCTGGAACTGTAAGGAAGGAAGGATGAGATTTTGTTTTGCAGGGGTTCTAGTTGATTTTGTTACAGTTTTGTGAGTTAGAGAGTTGGGTGTAAAAAATAATGTTGGGAGGCTCAAGCCGGTCTAGCATCCTTAAAGCTGTACAATGATGTGTTCTATATGGGCAGTCAGATGCAAACTTAGCAATTTTATTATAACATGCTTCTAGCTTAGATAAATCAGTTTTCCTTAGATTAGTTAAAATTGGAGAGGCATATAGTAGACTGGAGAGCAGATGAGTTTGTGCTAATGAAACTTTGGCCATTGGGGTCAGGAACCTTTTGTGCCTATAAAGACTTCCAAGTTTCTTATGGACTTTATTTTATAGCTAGGGAGACATGCAAGTCAAATTTTAGGGTGTTGTCTATTTCCACTCCAAGAAACTTTGCATGGATTGCTGGGGAGATCACAGTATTGTCTTTGGCTGTTATGTTAAATGCTGGACATGAGATAGATGTCTTGTTAGGTTGGAAGATTAATAATTTAGTCTTGTTTGGGTTCAGGATTTGACGGGCATTGGCTAACCATGTTTCAACAGAAATAAAAGATCCCTGTGTTTGAGAATGAAGAGCTGATAGAGAAGTGGCAGCACAGATAAGTGTTGAATCATCTGCATACTGTATTATAGAACCATGTGGAGTAGCTGTGTATAGATTATTAGTAAAGAGGGAGAAAAGGAGGGGGCCTAAGATAGATCCTTGGGGAACACCAACAGGTAAAGGAAGGCATGGAGATAGGTCACCCTGCCATAGAACAGATTGCTGATTGCCAGATAAATAATTATGAAACTATGCTGTGCAGATGGTGAGAAGGATAGTTCAGTTAGTACATCTATTCATTTGGAATGGGACACCATATCAAAAGCTTTTGATAGGTCTAGAAAGATGGCAGATACAAAGTTGTTGTTATTCCTGTGATGGTTTACGGTATTAGTGAAGGATAAGAGAGCTGTAGTGGTACTATGTGATGGGCGAAACCCATGTTGAGTGTTTGCAAGAAGATTATTTGTTAGTAAGAATTTCATGACCTGGAGATGAATACACCTTTCGAGTAGCTTAAAAAGAGATGAAAGCAATTGGCCATTAGTTTGTCAGTTCTGTGGAAGGTCCCCCTTTATGAAGTGGGAAATGTTCCACAGTTGAGGGACCTTGTTTTCGAGAATGGATCTATTTATAAGGATTGATACTGGGAAGGCTATAGATTCAGCTGCAATTTTGTGGTATTCACTGGGTAAGTTATCTACGGCAAGTGTAAAGGGTTTTAGTTTCTGTAGTAGTTTTTTATAGTGGCTGTAGGAACTGGGGAGAAGGAGAATGAGGCATTGCTAGTTGTAGACTTGGCTGGTTTGGTATCAGGAGTAGGAGTTTGCTATTTGGAAAGTGCAATTATAGATTCAGTAAAATGTTTGTTAAAAATGGTAGCCATGCTATTGGAACTGTTGTTGATGTCTGGCATTGGTGTAGTAGATGTTCCTGGGTGAAGGATTAAGTTTATAGCTGGCCAGAATTTTTGAGGTTTTTTTTTTAATATGTGTTTTGAATGTTACGATAGAAATTTATTTTATCCTGTTTTATTTGTTTTTTGCCTTATTTCTAAGTTCTTCATACTGTTGTTTAGAAACTACTGTGTTAGTCTTACTCCATAGTTCCCAGGCTTTATCTCTAGTTTTCAGAAGGGCTCTAGTGTCTCTGCTTAGTCAGGGAGCATAGCTTGATTTTACTCTGATGGTTCTAACAGGGGCATGTGCATTTAATGTATCTGAGAAAGATATATTAAAGTGGTTCACTGCATCATCTAGGTCAAGGTATTTCAGTGGAGTCCAATTGCACCTTTGTAGGTCAGCTAGGACTTTGTCAAGATTAAAGTTATGTTTTTTTCTGAGTTATTTAAACATAGTAGGTTTTGGTGGGAATATGTGTTGTCGTATAAGAAATGTGGGTAGGTGGTTGCTCAGACCATCAGGAAAGCAACTTGATTGGAATGAGTGAGAGGAGTTATTTAATAATATCCAGTCCAAGGTTGGTTGTTTTTTATTAGCTTTATCTATTCGGGTAGGTTCTTGCATAGTTTGTGTAAAACCATGCAAGTTTATGTCACGGATGGGGTGATCTGCATCACATGCAAACCAGTCTAAATTAAAATCATGCAGTATGAATGTCTCCTCACTAAGGGTACTACTTGTCCAGTGCAATAGACATTCTATAGCTGGGACATTATTTCCAGGTAGGATATAGCAGCCAATTATATTGTGTTTTTCTTGAATTTATGGTTAGTGTGGTATAGATGATTTCTGCACTGTCCAGTTGTGGGGTTTTGCATTCAAGGAAAGTTAAAAGTGAGATGGCCTTTAAAGAGGACAATAACTCCAGCTCCTCTTTTGTTGAGTCTATCTACCCACAGTATGGAGTAACCTGGGGGTAGTATTTCATTATCTTTTGAACTTGGTTTTAACCATGTTTCAGTGATTATGACTATGTCTGGGGAGTATGTAGCTAGAGTGGCATGGAGGATGGCCAGTTTGTTGGCTATACTTCTAATATTAATGTTCATTACCAATAGGTCTGATTTTTTTCTGTTTAGGGTTGGATGTGTGGGGATATTGAGACTAGAGTGATTAGATGGGTTAGTGTTATCTGAGAGTGGTCCAGGGTTTGGGTGGCTGTTACCACTAAGCAGTAACCTAGAGGCAATGTCGATAAGTAGTTTCAATCATTTGATACATTCATTGTTGTATAAGTATAGGACTGACGGTGAGATATGTACATGGAGTAGTATGGTAAAGTGGGTTTGTGGTGTGATGAAAAGTGGGTGTCTGGAATGTGTTGTGGTTTTAAATAGTGAGTTGAGATAGTAATATGAGTGTAGTAAGAAGTGATAGGTGAAGCATGAGCATGGTATAGGTCTAGGAGGAGGAAACAGAATAACAGGAAGTGCATCTAATTGGATGGCTAGAGTGAGGGAGTGTCAGCCTAGTGTTCAAGAATAGAAGGACTGGGGGAGGGTGGGATATGCGGGCAGGGTAGGGGAGCGGAGTGAGCTCAAAGGGAGAATGGAGTGGAGCAAACCCAGTAGGAGGGATTCCAAATAGAAAAAGCCAGGAAATGTAAGTAAGACAATGCACTATGTTAGAGCTTTTCAGCTTACAGAAACCAAATGTTGCTGGTAAGGAAATTTTTTGCAAACTGGTCAGCTTTTTTGAATACATAGCCTAAGAGAGGTATGCTGTAGTTGTGGCTATACCATGTTCTATTTTATACTTGCTATGTCTTCAGGGGTAACTAAATTGAGTAGCTTTCATCAGCCAGAGACAGATGAGTTGATTTTTGAATGTATACTAGTCACATGAACTGATATACTGAGAGAGTGGTCAAGACTGAGAATTAGGTATCTGAAGAAGGCTGCCTGTCCAGCTGTATGATTGCTGCATCAAAATGCTACTGCTGGGGGGATCTTATTTTACCCATCTTCTCCGAACCAGAGTGGATGCACTTTGCCTTCTTGTCATTCAGAGTTATCTTTATAGACTGCTTCCAGATGAAGAGTTTGTTGAGAATTAAAAGGAGGTTGTTTAACATAGATTTATGGTTTGGGATTTTTCAAAGAATGCAAAGTCATCAGCAAAATGAAGCATGATTGATTCTTTAAGATAGTGGGGGATTGGCTAAAAAGGATTACTTCTACAAGTGTTTGGGGACTCGACTGATTAGACGATAAGTTATAAGATGTAATGTTATAGGTTGTCAGAGATAGGTAACTGGAAAATCAGTTAGTTGAGTGGACAAAGCTATTTAAGAATAAATAATCTAGTAGGAGTTTATGATCACCTCTATTAAATACTTTTATAAAGTTAATGAGTAGTGTACCATTTAAGTTATCTTTGTCAGCATTACCTAGTATATTGTATTTGAGGGTTACTTTGCACATTTGCTCATTACATATCCATTCCATTGATAAGTCTAGATGTAGTACTTACACAAGAAGTCAGAAAGTTGATCATTGACTACTTTTTCAAGTAGTTCATCCAAATATGGAAATAGGGATATGGGCCTATAATCAAATAAAATAACTGCATTATGCATTGTAGCTTCTTTCTACAGCATCAGAAAAATTGCTGTGACAGGGATAGTTTAAGCAAGTGTGTGCCAAGAGGATTGAGTTTTTCACTTCACAGCTTTAAAAGCAAATGGCAGAGGCCTTTAGCTCTAAATTATCCATGATTGGGAACAGAGATTGTTAACAGGTGAGTTTCTCAAAGAGAAATCTTTCTGAGATAGAATCATAGAATGCAGGGTTCTAAGCATTCTATGAGACAGGCAGATGGTGAACTGATAGATACGCTTTTCTCAGAAGGTGATACAAATTCCTTTGCTAAATATTTGGAGGTAAAATAGAGAGTTGGTTTAATTGCATATGAGTGGGTAGTACTGACTTACTTTACAAGCACTAAAGGCCACTAAATACTGATGTCTGGTAGATATACTGGTAAGTGTGCTTTATGATCCTCTCTACCTAAAAGGGAACCCGATTTATTTCACTTATTAGTCTGCATGTGTTGTTTCATTATACAAGTCCATAATTTTGCAGATTCTTTGCTTTCATATCTTTACTGGCATGTCTTATGACAAAAAAAATGAAAGAGATCATCACTTAGCCATGAATTTAATGTTCCACGGAGCCTATTAATGGTATGTAAGGTTCATCAAAGAATAATTTAATAATTCCAATGATGTGCATCTGGAGCATTTTTCCGTGGGCCTCTGCTGAAAATAGGCTCTGTCCTAGTTGGACTTTCCTGGTCAACAAATGTTAAATAAATAAATAATAAAAATTATTCCAAACACTGATCACTGATTTTAGAAAACCATCCAAATTTAATACAATTGATACTGAGCTTACTGTCATGATTTAGCAAATATAGATGTTTCCAACTGACCAGTGTGATTTATCAGCTATTCGTGTATATACAAATTTATATCACTATCCTGTTTTCTGCCTGCCTACATATATCTATCAATGCATCTATCTGGGAAACCCAGAGGACACGATTGTGCCTAGGTTATATTCATGCACTATCTAGAGTTGATGGAAAAGTATACCAGCATTGAAAAAAAGCAGTGGATACAAAATGTGTTTGTTTAATACTATGTCACACCTTTTAGGAAGAGTATAGCTAACATTTTTAAGCCTTTATTTTGTTACAATAAATATGTGTATTATGGTAACGTAGCATAAAATAGCACTGGTGATGTAACACGGATTTATTTACTATACATGTTCCTCTGACAATAGTTATTTTCAGAGAACTTCAAATTAAATAACTGAACTTGATTTTTTTTCCATTATAAAAGAATGATGTATAGCACAATAATGTCCCTGTATTCATAATTCAAATTTGATGGTAAAATGCCATGTTGGGGCTAGCTGTTATCCATATTATAAGTGACAAGGTGCATCTTTCACATTTTACTTTTGGTCCAACAAGTGTGCATGCAGGGGGCAACCATACCTCTGAATATTTTCTATGCAGGTAACAACTCTAGATTGCTAGTAAGCATCCTTTTGTTTTGCACAGACATTTGACACCATGTTATCCTAATAACATACAAGATGGCAGCGCATCAATGTGATAATGCACCATTTCCATGAATCCTAGACTGATAATGCAACATCAGTGTATTATCAATATCAGAACTCTCTGTGTCAGTGGGTCAGTAAGTAATAAACCTGCTTTGGATGCCAGAAGATCTTAAGACTGTGGGATGTTCTTCATATTAATCACTGCTGCAGCAGCCTTAGCTATACAGGTTATATCCTGCCAAGAATATGACAGCTGGCCAGTTTTGAAAACCTGTGTCCAAAGTGTCAAGCAGGTCAAGATGAGATGACTAAAAGACAAGTTTGGGTGTGAAGTTCTTCAGAACTTTACTGCCACTGAAGAGTATGCTCATCTAAGGCTTTTCAGGATTGACAGTTGGCTTGTGCTTTCCTTAGCTCTCAGGTAAGTTCCCCTTGGGAAAAAATAAACTTCCATTTTCTTATTTTTTACTGATGTTTTATTTCTTTCCTCTTCAGAAAAGCTTTGTTAAAGCTAGGAGTGTTTGGTTTTAATGGATTGTTTGTTTTGAGACTGTAACATACTTTTAAATGGAGCACTCATTGTTTATTTCAGGTTAAAAGTAGTCATCTGACTGATAAACTACTTTTTGTGGAGAAATTCACTTTATTTTAAGGATGAGTGACTGCCATAGTATTCAAAAGTGTTTTTCACTGTGTTTTTTTCTGTCTAAAAAAGTAACTTTTGTGGACTGGTAGTTTTACTGGCATTGTTGCTCGTTTTACCTAAGATAGAGTCATTATTTTCAGCTTGGCCATGTAAAAGATCTTCACTTCCATAGGTGGTCCTTCTTCTTATAGCCACTGAAAGAAAATGTTATGCAGATAGCCTTTGCCACTACAGGTGGGTGACTCTGCTGTGTCCATTTGTTGTACCTCAGACCACTTATCTTTCAACCCAGATCCCTCTGGTATAGCAACAAGAGCCATTATGGACCGGAGGTTATTTACATCTTCTGCAGCTGTTGGGGTCCCATCAGTGGGCAAGGGAGAACAACTGCTGTCAGTCCTGGGAGATGGAATGGGGAAGGTTTCCCTGTTGTGTCATAATGCAGTGCCCATCCCAGGGGGCCCATTTTTTCTGTCAAAAAAGAAACAGAAAACCATGCATGTATCTACGCTTCTTCAAATTTCTTTGGATAGGAGTAATTTACTGGGACTGGCTCAGGTTTTGATTCAAGCCGTTGATCCTTCTTATTGAGTAGGTATTTTCTACTTAAAGAAAGAGGGATGCCTCCTTTCCAGATGAGATTCAAGATACTGACTCAATATAGGAAGATGCAGGGATGGCTTCAGAGTTTTGTTCTCAGGTTTCTAATTCATACTTAGAGGAGAACTCGCTTTCCCTGTGGGAGTTGCTCTTTTTCATTTCTGAGACTATTGTTAGACTGCCCAAACGTTTTCAGTGGGAGAGCACTGAGGTTTTTCAATGCCTCAAAAAATACTATGAGTTATCACACAAGGATTTTGCAGAACCTACACCAATTCCTCTTGTCCTATCTGCTTTAAAGGATGTGCGCCTGATTGTCTCCATTTTTCTGATAGTCAGTCCTCTGTCACTAAAAAGGCAGATAAGATGTATATAGTATGCCTTTTTAATTTTTATACGCCATTCCCAAACCTGACCCAGCAGCTATAGACATACCTAACTCCTCTGCTGCTAAACACTTAATTCATTCCAATCTTACTCTTTCTGATAGGAATGGGAAAATTATTGATAGGTATGGGAAAAAAGTGTATACTTTTGAAACTTAGGAATTTCAGACTTTTAGATTGTCAGGCTAATATGTTAAAGTTTATTCTGGCATACTGTGAAAGTATGAAGAATGTTTGAGGAATGTTTTATCGACAGTTTCTTCTTGTGAAAAAATCTCCTTTAAATAGCTTAGTTTCTTCTATTGCAAAGGTCACAGGTTTGCAGATTGTGTGTATGACTCTGTTGACACTACTTCTAGGCCTATGGCCATTGGTATGATTTTAAGGAGGTTTGCTTGGCTGCATTCTCAGAACCTTGCAGATGATATTAAAAATGTGATTATAAATTTTTCTTTGGATAGAGGTGGCCCTTTGTCTGCAGAGGTGACCAAAAAGTGTGATGAAAGGGGTAAGCTTATCCAGGGAAACTGTAAGATTTTTCAGCCCTCCTTTTCCAAAATTGTCAAGGGATTTTCTTTCTCTTCATTCAGTTTTGGCAAAAACAGAATAACAGTCTCCTGGAGGTCATGGATTCTCTTTGTGAGAAATACCTCACAAAGAGAATCCACGGCATCCGGCACCTGTCATATGTGGACAGGCTCAAATCACTATCACTCTGCTTGGCATCATACAGATTGCTCAGATGTGATCCTCGTCCTGCCTACAAGGCAATCTTGGACCCTGCCCTACTAAAGATGCTCCATATCTGTAAGTCTAACTCCTTGCGCATTACCCACTGGAAAGACCTTAATCTAATATGTGACATTAACAAAGCCTGCTGGAGAGACATGTTTGTCTCCCAGAAGATGCCTCATATCTGGAACAGACTTCCCATACATGTCAAACAGAGTACCTCACTGAGCCTCTTCAAGCACAACCTTGATAAGTAGATGGGAAACCACAAATTTATCCCAAGGGTTCCACCTGTGTCGCTTAGCTTATTGACAGGGGTGATAGATGCTGACTGAGGTTTCATTTTTGGGGATAAACTGTTGGCTAGGCTTGTAAGGTCCCCAGGGCCATTAGCGTAGTAACCTTCTATGATCCTATGAACAGAATTCAGATAAACAGACATTTAAGAAGAAGTAAGAAGGAGGTTCCAAAAAGAAGTCTCAAACTTCTCAAAAACAATGACATTCAAGTCTGAATAACTGTTCAAGAGACCATGTGACCCCCTTCCACCCCAGTACTCTTTCCCTTGAGAAAATCTGAATCTCCATTTTTTCTTTTTGACAACAGATTGTTTCAGATAAATGAATTCTGAGGAGAAAATTCCTCCTTTCTTGTGGGGAGGCCATTCCTCTTTCTGCAGAACAGACTGTTTTGTTTACACCTGTTCTTCATCACACGCTGTCCCAAGAAGTGATAGAAAAAGTTCCTCCTTCCCATGTGGGGAAGGGGTTTTATTCAAGGATGTTCCTAGTCCCAAAGAAAGAAAATGCTTGAAGACCAGTTCTGAATCTTTCTTTCCTAATCACATTCCTATTCAACCAGACTTCAGGTATTTCTTACGGTTTTGTGCAACTGGTTCACATTATTTGTTCTCTGCCTTTATTTGTTGGATTCTCCACTGTGCCAAGAGTTTTCACAAAGTGTCTAGCTCCAGTTACACCTCATTGCAGGCTATCCACATGTTTCTGTATTTAGATCACTTGTTTATCTTTGCACCGTCATTTTCAAAATGTCAGAAATCTTTCACTTGGGTGAGAGATCCTTTGCACAAGCTGAGATTCCAGGAGAATATTCAAAAGTATTTCTTGATTCACTCACATATGACTGTGTTCCTGGGATATATACTAGACACCTCAGTTCAAAGAGTTTTCCTTCACAGAAAAAAATAGATCTTTATTTAGATCTATTTCTAAGGTTTTCCACTCAGAGTTAAGTCACTGCAAGGAAATACCTCAGGATTTTGGATCTCTTGGTATCTATGATTCTCATGATACCCCTGAAAAGACTCCATATGAGAAATATAAAGTGGTATATAAAATCTCTTTGGTCACAGCATCATACCCCTTTTTGTCTTTTTTATTTTTTCAGATTTCCAGTACTAGGGTTTGTCAGAAGAAAAATCACTTGGTGGAGACAACAGATATCCTCAAATCAATGTCTCCACTATCCCTCACTGATCAAAAGCAGTCAGTCACCACAGATGTTCAGACTTTGGTTAGCAGTTTCAGGAGGGATAAAACTTGGAGGGGAGTGTGCCAAAGACAGATGCAAGAACATAAATATCAAAGAGATTTTTGCCCTGATCAAGGATCTGAATTCTCTGAACCATCTTTGGTCCCCAGGACCTCTTCAAGTGGTTACACACAATACAACAGTGATGGGTACATCAACAAGCAAGAGAGAATCAAGTTGTTCCTCTTTTGCAGACTAGTCATATTAATTTGGGATAGACCGTCACGGCACAGTCTCACTCTACAAGTATTCTACATTCTGTCAGGGCAAAACTGTGTGGCAGACAAACTAAGAAGGACCAGGGAAGGCCCTCATAAATGGAAACTAGATCGGGAGGTTATCTAAGATTTAATCCATCTGTGCAAAGTTCCTCAAATACATCTCTGCCTCTCTCTGAACAATCAACTACCAAAATTCTGTTTCAAGGCACTATGCAAGAAGGCCTGAAATACAGATGCCATATTTTTCTTTAGATAGAAATGTTCCTGTATGCCTTTCCACCCTTTCCACTAATATACAGGGTACTTCTGATGACTCAGAAGGAATTCTTCCAGGTCATTGTGGTGACTCCCTTATGGCCCAAGCAACTATGGTTCTCCCTTCTTTTGGAAATGGCCAAGAGAATTTCACAAGCTTCCTCACAGAATGGATATACTCACACAAGAACAGGCATGTTTGATACACCCTGACATCAATCATCTTCAACTGACTGCTGGATTATAGGGTTTTATTTCCTTTTAGGCACCTGCTTTCTCAGGACGTGTAGCAGGTACTAATGGAGGCAAAACAAAATCATATATTAGCAAAGGGAAAAGGTTTTCTAGCTGGTGCCAACAACATAAACAGCACTCATTCAGGGCTAGTTGTTCTCGTTTTACAGCATTTGCACAACTTAGTAGCCCATGGCCTTTCTCATTTCTCTGTCAATGTTCATTTATTGGCCATTTTAGCATGTCTTTCAATGGATCCTCCTCTTTTAAGGCAGTTGCATGTCAAAGTGTTTTTGAAAGGGGTTTTGCATAAGAGGCCACCAAGTAAGCCATTTGCCCCTCCTTGGGATCTTAATTTTGTGTTAGAGAAGCTAAATCTTGCTGATTTGAGGTTCTTAAAATGGAAAACAGTTTTATTGCTTGCACTTACATCTGCAATCTAAGTTGCAGGCTCATATGGTGAGTCAGTGCTACATCATTTTCTACAAAGACAGGGTTTCTTTGAGAATTAATCCATCTTTTATGCCTAAACTGGTAACCATGTTTACTTTAAGTCAAACTATCTATCACCCTGTTCTCATTCCTGAATCAAAAAATGAGAGAGAAAGGATAATCCCTACATTAGTTGCCCACAGACAACTCAGGTACTATATTAACAGAGCTAAGTATTTCCGATCATTGTACCAATCTGTGTTAAGATGGTAAAACTTTTAGCCAGAACTTAGGTACTGCATCTGAGCCTGGTGTTTTATAATTAGGAGCATTTCTTAATTTCTTAATTTTGTTTCAGTTTCTCTGGATGTTACATCACCCCATTTTATATCCTGTACATTGAAGTTATTACTGTTTCTTTTACTTCTTCTGTTCATTCAGATTCCTGTCTTTTTCCACAGGGTATTCATAGATATTTCTCCAAAATATGTTTGTTCCTAATTGTTGGGGTGGTGTTTCTATTCTTTTTGCTTAGTTTTCCAATTCTCTGTAAAACTTTTTTGTGTCATTAATGAATTGCTTATTTTGTACTTTTCTTTTATATCTATCTGCATATTTTTCTGCCTGTGCTGATATCTTTAGTTTATTAATTGCAATACTGTACCATAGATCATAGATCTGGGTCTGTTCTGATACTGCCCATTGCTGTCATCATGTCTATCTCTCCAAGTACTTTTGTTGATCTATTTTCTGCTCTATACTCTTCTAACAATAACACATATTGTCTTACTTATAGTTTTTAGTCGATACTTCCATGATGGCATTTGATTTCTTCCCTTCCTTTCCCTTATTGCCCTTATTGCCCTTGTTTTTTTTTTTTTTGTGGTAAGACTTTATCAGTTATTAACTTAGCAACAGTAATATATTATATTTACTTCTGTTACTCCACGTCAATTTCTGTTAGTAGTCTTGATTACTGTGTTCATTTGTTTTATCAGACTTATAACATTTTGAGTGTTACTGACTTACTGTAAGCTATTTCTTTCATTGAACTTAATATGTCTATCCATCTCTACTAAATCAAATAACTCTTCCAGTAGATCATTTTCTTCTAAACTAAGGGCACATTCTTTGTTTTTCATTTCCTGTGGGCATTCTACTGAAAGTTCCAGAATATCTTCCTGTGACATATTCTCGTAAGTTGTACGCTGCATCATCTGCTGCTCTTTCATTTGGAAACTCACTGGCCTATCACTCCACAAAATTCGGAACTGTGTAACTCCAAGTGAACTTCTATACTTGTTTCCTACTGAAGGTTCTAGAGTATCTTCATATGGCAAGTGATCTGATGCTTTCCATCCCACCTGTTTCTTCTTAATTTGGGGACTTATCGTTCCATAGGGGCTACTGCATAGTCATTCATTGAAAACTAACTCCAGTGAACGGCACTCCATATCCCCACCCTACTTGCTATATACATATATATATATATATATATATATATATATATATATATATATATATATATATATATATATATATATATATATACCAAACCTGAGATCACACTACAGTGGGAAAAAAGAAAAATTTCCTGATGTTGGCCAACTAACTCCCTTCCCGTACAAAAACATTTGCTGAAGTGAACTTTCAATGAACAGCCATTTGCTTGTTTGTATTCGATGAATGGACGTTCACTAGAATTAGTTTTCAACAAATTAATATAGACCCTTTCCATCATGCTGTGACATTACCAGATTTGGATTTTCCATAATAAATCCTTCACTTCATGGGTAATCAACAACTTCTGTTTTTATTTCCTTAACTTCTCCATTGTTAATGCTCCATTTTACACTACCCCCTTTGTTTTCATATTCCTTGTATTGTGAAATTTTCCATATCTGATTGCCTTTGCCTATATTTCTCTTTAAATAGCTTTGAGGCTACTTTTTTATATTAGTTTTGCTTTCTCCTTTGCATAAATATTTCATCATATTAAATCTCTTTTTCTTTCCCATGTCCATATTTCTTCTTCAGATGTCTCCTGTTCTACCTGTTTCTCCTTACTTTGGGGACTCATTGCTCCATCTTGCTGTGACATAACCTGAGTTAGACTTTCAACACTAAATTCTTGACTTTGCATGTATTCCATAACTTCAGCTTCTATTTGTTTAACTTCTGCTTTATTAATCTTCTGTTTTGTATTCCCCCTTTGTAATCTTATATTTTGTATTGTGAAATGTTCAATATCTAGGTGCCTGTATTTCTCTTCAAATATCTTTGAAGCTATTTTTTTATTGATTAGTTTGGCTGTCTGCTTTACATATATGTTGTACCATATCAGATCTCTTTCTTTCCCATGTCCATGCTTCATTTTTATACCTCGGAACAATCTCTAGGTTTTGCTCTGTATATTTTTTTTCTTCATCAGTCACTTCTTTTTCCAAATTACCCAAAGTTTCTTGGTCTATATAATGTTATTCATGAATGTATTGTACTAATGAACATAAATTTGCATTTGAAGCTTTGACATTTTTTTGGGGCAAGTATTTTTCTTTCCTCTAATTACTCTTAATCTTTCTAAGTATCTTCTATCTGGAATTTCTGGGCTTCTTGCATAACAGCAACAAAATATAATTTCTTTATTATCCTCAGTAGTTTACTCTATCATCTTTATGGCACTTTTTCGGCCTGCCAATTTTTGTAGTATTTGTGGATTACTACTTCCTGATACAAAAGGGAAGTCATCTTCCCCATGAGCCTTGCTTAACCATACTGGAGGAATGTTTCCATGCCTTGAGGATTCTACACTGTCACTTTTTCCAGTCTTGGCACCAGTATGCATACCGGGATTAAACACTTTTTATCCAGGGACTTGTGCACCCAGCTGTCTTTTTTCATTTTTCAACCTACTTTCTTCGATGATATATGCCATATAAAATAAATGGGGGTGGGATTTAATAAAGCCTACACTTTTTTCCATGTAAGGCATTGCACTGCACTGCTTAAATGGATGTGAATATTTTTAGATTCAATAAGTGCTGCTGAGAGGCGCACATGCATGCGCCAACATAGAAACTACCATGGCATGCAAATCGCCTCATAAGCAGGTGAAGCTCATGCAAATGAGGCAGGTAGACTGATCCAGCAAGCAGACAGGCATCTTCAGATGTGGTGTCAGTGTTCGTAGAGTACGTGGAAAAATTCTGTGTACAGAAGTGTAGACAGATAAAAGGGGTTGTAAAAATTTAAATATATGGACAGAATCCCGTGAAAATTTAATACCACATACACATATGAGCAAAACAATTATGCTGCATGTCGAAAAAATTAAAGGAAATAAGTAAAATTAATTTTTTTAATAATCTTGGTGTGTTTGAGCAAACAAGATTTACAGAAAAATAAAAAAAAAAAATGGAAAAAAAATTAATATTATGTGACAGAAATGTATTACAGGACCTTGCCTGGAGTCCCTACAATTATACATTGGTGCTGTTGCTAACATGGTAGGGCTATGAAGTGTGTAGTTTCCAGGCTATGAGTAAGGATACCTATGCAAATGAGGTTGAGTTATTGAATAGCAGAAATGACTAATCATGTCTGCATATCTCCTTTGTGTAGGCTTAGACCTATGTTACTCTTTACACAGGATGTAGCTGACATTGGGGGGGGGGGGGTCCAATAACTTCTAAGCTCATTTCAGCTTAGGTGTGCATGTTTACATGGCATGCTGCCTTACTGAACATGTCCTTTCAGGGGGGTGTGTCCACTAACCTCTAAGCTCTGTTTAACTTCAACGTGCATGTTTGTGTGGTGCGCCGCCATGCTGAGCATGTCTTTTAACCAAATTATTCAATTAGTTTTGACCCTTGATTAAGCTAAATTAGGGCTATTAAATTATGTTAATTATATTGCAGGCAGGTGGAATGCATCATATTTGGCCAATCACACATTTTGCACCTACAGCAGGGCTCTGTAAAAGTATGCATACACCCTACATTCTGATTTTTTTTTTTTTGAATACTCTGGACCACTGGAGTACAGACTTTGGAATTTTAACTGAGATAATGCTAGGAACTGCTGCAGGTCTGCAACATCTGTATGTGCTAGATGCTGAAGTCAATGCTGCTGTTGACACTAGGCTTAGACAGAGAAGGATAAACGTATTCAGGACCAGGGTAACCTTCCAGGAGCTACATGAGCTGGAGATTATAGAGTGCTTCAGGGTGGACAGGGACATACGACAAGAACTCACTGATCTCTGCCATCATCAATTCAGACCCAGAGCCAACAGAGGAGAAGCCATCCCAGTGGAAGCAAAGGTATGTGTAACCCTTAGGATACTAGCTACAGGTACTTTCCAAAGACCAACAGGGTGCACAATGGGGGTCTCACAGGCATCAGCATCCAGGATATTTCATCAGTTCCTGGATGCCATGCTACCACATGCCAGTGAGCACATTTCTTTTTCCCTCACTGCTGAGGTGAGGGCCAGCAATATGCAACACTTCTACCATGTAGCACACTACCCTGAAGTACTGGGTACATATCAAGGCACCATCCAGTGAGGAGGGTACAATCTATGTCAACCACAAGGGGCACCACTCCATCAACTGCCAGGTCATTTGCAATGACCAGGGGATTATCATGAATGTGTATGCTGGCAGCTTTGGCAGTTATCATGACTCCCATATCTGGCATGCATCACAGCTGTACCAAATGTTTGCTAGGGGGGACAACCCACATGACCATTTACTGGGGAATGCTGGCTACACCCTAGAACTGTGGATGATGACAACCATCAGAAATGCACACACACCCATGGAAGAATGCCATAATGAGGCACACGCACAAACTACCAACATCATAGAGCATGTGTTTGGGCTTCTGAAGTCACGGTTCTAGTGTCTCGATATATCTGGTGGAGCCATGCAGTACTCTCCAGCCACACCTGCACATATGTTCACAGTATGTGCTATGCTACACAATCTGATCATGATGAAAAATCTGCAGCAGCATCAGCAAAAGAAAGGGATACACAGCCCTCAACCAGTGCCTAGCTCACCACAGCCACAATCACAGGAGGACTCGAAGGAGGAGCCCCCGATGATGCCCCTGTAGGCAGACATAGGCATGCCCAGTATACCCTTGGCTTTGTCTATGAGGCAATGCATAGCCCATTTGCTGACAACCTAGGGCCCTAGGGATTGACACCTTACTCCTACTCATGTACGGGTCTACTTCATTTGATCGAAAGACCATTTGACTGAAACCCATTTGATAGAAATTTCATTTGATCGAAAACCAGTATTCAAGGCATAAACCTGTGATTTGTCCCCCTCCCCAATATTGTGTCACCCTGGAGTTGGTATATATAGATAGGGGGTGTGGGGGTGCAGCCCCCCACCTATTTTCATTTAAAATCTGCGGATTTTGAGTTATTTTCTTCTTTTAAAGGAAACTAGGTGGGGGGCTTCACCCCCCCCCCCCAGCTATATATACCAACTCCAGGGTCGCACGACATTGGGGAGGTGGACAAATCTGTTATTTGCCTTGAATTCTGGTTTTCGATTAAATGAAATTACGACCAAATGGATTTCAGTCAAATGGTCTATCGATCAAATGAAGTAGACCCCTCACATACATATATTAAAATTGATGCCAAGTAACCCACACAACCTGTACTTATCCATGTACTGGCTGTGTACTTCTTGCATCAGAGTGAGCCCTGAACTACAGTTCTGTCAACTGCTGCATTCACAAGGTAAATATCTAACCTGCACACTATTTGTAAGGATTACTATAATATGGTATTGTATGTATGTGTCTGCTGCATTTATGCAAGGAAATATAGTGGGCTATAAGGACAGAAGTAACATCCACATGCGACTACAGATACCCTGTCCACTAGTATGTGTTCCTTAATATTTACTAGGCCTAATGATCAGTCAAGGGAGATGTTAAACAGTGAGGTAAAATGATTTTTGTACTACTGTGCAACCCAGCAGAACATGTGGTGTTGCTCCCCCACACCCAAGACAGTAGTTTTCCCATATAACTGTTTTAACAGTAAGTTAACAAAGGTATATCAGCAGTCCAGGCAATCTCAGGGCAGTAACATAGAAATCGATCACACATTGTATGTCTCACTTAACGCAGGAATAACAATGTCCATATATATGCTGTTGATTGTGTGATGAATGACTCCTCTCTGTCTGGCAGCTTGTGTGGCTGAGTGGATTAGGGAAATTAGCATTGGTAATGGTGTTGATAGTTCAAATCTGGAAGTATCCACATCTTTTGCATGTGAGATATTATTATGTTGAGACTGCCATTCTGTGTGTCATTTTACATTATGAACCTCTGTCACATATTAATTACATCAGACAGCTGGAGAATGCCATGGACATTTTGAGTGAAGTGCAATACTGCAGAAACAGGGACAAATGTCATTGTCTGTAACAGACAAAATCCCAGACTGGAGTACAGGTAGGTGTGGGCTGATGTCACTTTATAAGTACTAACAGTCCCAGTGGGCATGCCCATACACTTAGTTAAACTGAGTGCAATTCTTTTGCCCCTTCATCAAAATGAACTGTTAGGTATAAATATGTCTATACATATGTACATATATGTATACATGTCTGTCTGTCATTATCTGTCTCTCATCATCATCTTCTTACAGCTGTTTCCGTTAGGGGTCGCCACAGCGGATCATCTGTTTTCATTTCTTCCTGTCCTCTGCATCTTGCTCTGTCACACCAACCACCTGCATGTCCTCTCTCACCACATCCATAAACCTCATCTTAGGCCTTCCTCTTTTCCTGTTACCTGGTAGCTTTATCCCTAGCATTTTTTTCCCAATATACTCATCATCCCTCCTCTGCACATGTCCAAACCAACGTAATCTTGCCTCTCTGGATCTGTCTCCAAACCTTCCAACCTGGGCTGATCCTCTAATAGACCTATTCCTAATCCTGTCCACCCTCGTCACACCCAGTGCAAATCTTAACATCTTTAACTCTGCCACATCCAACTCTAACTCCTGCCTTTTTGTCAATGCCACTGTCTCCAACCCATATAACATAGCTGGTCTCACTATCCTCTTGTAGACCTTCCCTCTCCCTCTTACTGGTACTCGTCTGTCACAAATCACTCCTGACACTCTTCTCCACCCACTCCATCCTGCCTGTACTCTCTTCTTCACCTCTCTTCCACACTCACCATTACTCTGAACTATTGATCCCAAGTATTTAAACTCATCCACCTTTGCCACCTCTACTCCTTACATCCTCACCATTCCGCTATCCTCCCTCTCATTCACACACATATATTCTGTCTTAGTCCTGCTGACCTTCATTCCTCTTCTCTTTAGAGTATATCTCCACCTCTCCAGGGTCTCCTCCACCTGTTCCCTACTCTCACTACAGATCACAATGTCATCTGCAAACATGATAGTCCACGGTGACTCCTATTTGATCTCGTCTGTCAAACCACACCTCCAGGTTGGTGGCACAGCATGAAGCATCAGAGACTACCCATGTGCAACTAACAGTGGGTAAAACTACCTTATAGTTTATAGCCTGCTACAGACAGTGGGTAAAACTGCCTTCCAGTTTATAGCCTGCTACAGACCACCCTCCCAAACCCAGGAACCCCACTCGGCCTTCCTGAGAACACTGGAAAATATGAAGGTCTCTCCAAACACCATTATATTGGGTGACTTCAACTACCCAAACATAGACTGGGAGCATTACTCTAGCTCCAACACCCTAGCCCAAAGGTTCCTAGAATGTATAAACTCAAATGCTATGGAACAACTTGTTACCACTTCCACAAGAGGCGAAAACATACTGGACCTGATCA
Organism: Protopterus annectens; assembly: GCF_019279795.1. Taxonomy (NCBI): domain Eukaryota; kingdom Metazoa; phylum Chordata; order Ceratodontiformes; family Protopteridae; genus Protopterus; species Protopterus annectens. Next base: position 1,652,940,111 of record NC_056733.1, on the reverse strand, counting down.
TCACCAACATGGGGACTCTATGCTCCAGAACAGAAGTGTATCCCTCACTGGTAAGATCAGACCATAAACTAATCTCTCTGGATATTCACATCCCAACTCCACCCCCTGCCCTGAAAACCACAGTGAAAAACGTCTCTAAAGCAAATTTCACACTACTCAAAACCGAGGTGGAATACTTTAAAGCCCCCGGGCCTGTGGAAAATATGGCCCAGACCGCAGAATCCTTTATAAACGCATTCTATGAAAACTTTCAGGAATGCATGGATCATGCAATCCCAAATAAAACCAAGACCCAATCCTCCAAAGGCAGACATCCTGTCTGGTGGACCCCAGCCATAAACAAACTATACAATAGAAGGAGGAAGCTACTACATGATAGAGCAAAATCCCAAAAAGGGAAGGCATCTCTGATCAGTATTAGCAAAAAACTACGGGCACTCATAAAATCATCTAAGGCCAGCTTCGAGAGAAAAATTGCACAGGATACTAAGGATAATCACAAGGCTTTCTTTAGTTATGTTAGGAACCTGGGTGGGACTTCCCAGATATGCTCAGAATTAGTCCAAAATGACAAAAAATACACCAAACCCACAGACATTGCCAATATCCTAGCTGACAGGTTCAGCGCAAACCCCCCCTCCCCACCAAAAGGGCAAATATCTATCCCAGCAGAGTGCTGCCCCCCTGACATTTCAGATGCTCAGGTAAGAGCTGCCCTCTCCAAAGCAAAAAACACAGCATCAATGGGACCAGACGGTGTCCCGGGCTGCGTCCTACATGAACTCCAAGAAGAGCTAGACCCAAACATAAAACTACTGTTCAATCCCAGCCTTACTACAGGATACATACCCAAACAGTGGCGTACAGCAACAGTGGCCCTCTCCACAAAGGTGGTGCCTCAATGGATCCTGGAAACTATCGCCCCATAAGCCTGACTAGCTTGGCCTGCAAAGCTATGGAAAGGATCATCATGGTCCTCATAAATAAAGATAGTGGGGACCTACAGACACTGGATCCTACCCAGTTCGGCCTTGTTAAGGGCAGATCCTGCCTCTTAAACCTGGTTGATTTCTTTGAAACAGTCACCAAGGCCATTGCCGAGGGGAAGGTGGTTCACACAGCCTACCTGGACCTTGCAAAAGCCTTCGATACAATACCCCACTCGGGCATTATAGATAAGCTCACCAGCTTAAATATAAACCCCTATATCACTAGATGGGTTGCAAACGGGCTCAAGGACAGAACCCACATGGTTAGAATTGCTGGAGCCATGTCAGACTCCAAACCAGTTACAAGTGGCATCCCACAAGGCTCAGTCCTGGGACCTCTCTTGTTCGGTATATATTTCTCGGAGGTACAGACCAACAAGGAAGGACTGTGGCTGACCAAGTTCACAGATGACTGCAAACTGGGCACCATAATCGACTCTCCAGCTGACACAAGCATCCTCCAAAAGGGCCGCATAGAAACAGACAACTGGTGCCAGAGCCATGGCCTCAAGCTAAATGCCAAAAAGTGTATAGTCATCCCCTTTGGCAAAAACAAAGTGCCAACAAATTACCACATAGGTGGTAATCCATTAAGTACAGAAGAAGTAATTAGGGACCTGGGGACCCACATTGATATCAATCTCTCATTTGACAACCACGTGGCCAAAGTGGTTAGAAAAACATTTTATATAGCCCACGTAATCATGAAGGGATTCACATCTAGGTCAGGGGAGGTCATCGTGCCTCTTTACTCACCCTCATCAGGCCCATAATTGAGTACAATGCCCCTTTTGGGATGTACCTTACCAGACACCTGCAGCAACTGGAAGACCCCAAAAGTACCTCACCAAGAGGATCAAAGGGCTCGAACAGATGCCATATGCTGCCCGGTTAAAGAAACTCCAGCTCAACTCATTGGCATACCACCTGCTCAGAAACGATCTGTGCCTGACGTACAAAGCCATGTCCAACCCGGAATTAATGGACATGCTGCACCTCATAAAATCCAAATCCCATCGAGCTACGCGCTCGAGAGACTTGAACCTCAGCACTGAAATAAATAGGACATGCTGGAGGGACAGATTCATAACCCAGAGGCTCCCTTCACTCTGGAATAAAATCCCAGTCCAGGTTAGGCAGAGTCCCTCATTGACTCTCTTCAAGAGGAATCTTGATGAGTGGATGGGAGATTGTAGGTTTAGCCCGGGTATCACTTCTGTGTCACTGTTAGACAGAGGCACAGTATACTAACCTCGAAAAAGGGCATAGCAAAATTAATTTAAAGTGGGTGGCGAAAGCCAAACACTCTCTGGCTAGGCTTATACATGCCCTAGGGCAGATAGCCTAGTATGAACCTATGAACCTATGAACCTGTCCATCACCATTGCAAATAAGAAAGGGCTCAGAGCTGATCATTGATGTAATGCCACCTCCACCTTAAACGCATCCATCACTCCCACCGCAGACCTCACCGCTGTCACACTACCTTCATACATATCCTGTACCACTCTTACATACTTCTCTGAAACTCCCGACTTCCTCATACAATACCTCAACTCCTCTCTAGGCACCCTGTTACATGCTTTCTCTAAGTCTACAAAAACACAATGCAACTCCTTCTGACCTTCTCTGTACTTCTCCATCAACACTCTCTCTCATATACATAGTATATCTATCTGTATGCATTTTCAAATATATATATATATATATATATATATATATATATATATATATATATACACAAAAACATAAATCTCTGTCTCTCCCCATATATCTACATAACACATATACATATCTCTCTCTCTCACACACACACACACACACACACACACACACACACACACACACACACACACACACACACACAGCTACATTTATATATACAGCCCTGTTGCATAGATAAATATGTGTGTGGATGTGTGTATTGTCCTTTATATTCTATTAATGGTAAGTATAGCTGCTCTATCACACATCTATAATGTTTCACAAATGATCCAAAGTAAAGGCTCAAAACTAAATAAAGCACTTACCTACAGACTCATGTACCTGCTGGATGTTGCCACATAGGCAGCAACAGATGATCAGGTAGTGTAATGTATAATGTTGTCTATGCATGAATGGATAGGGCACATTTTTCCTGCCCACAGGCTTGATTATCCAAGTGCAAACAGCCACAGATAGCTATACTGGTAATCGTAGGCACATAGCTAGGATAATAACAGTTCTCTCACTGCTAGGATACTAGATGCAGATAATGGTATGAAGCAATATCAGCCTGCAGGCCACAGATGCTGTTCAACACAACTAGTTTGCTTGCAATCACATGTAAAACAGGCATCAGCTGTGGTGTGTGCCTTAAATACTGTGATCTATAGTGTGTAGGACTAGATAGGACTTTGTTCTAATCTCACTCCAGGCCACTTGATGCATTTGTATATCCCCCTACAAAACAATTGAGCAGCCCTCATTGGTTATGAAACTGCAATGGTTATTCACTTTTTTGGCCCTGTAAGTTGTTGCTGGCTTTCAAACTTCCCTCTTCTACGAGGTCTGATGATATCATCTACCTTAAGACTATGCTGCCATTATAGCATCATATTTAAGTTGTGGCACATGTGGTAAGTGTTGCAATCTATAGTGTGCAAAACTAGATAGGTAAGAGTTCTAATTTCACTCCAGGCCACTTTATGTGTGTGTATCCCCTGTGAAACAGTTGAGAATTCCTCATTGGCTATCAAACTGTGATGGTAATGCACTTTTTGGCCCTGTAAGTATCTCCTGTCTTCCAAACTGCCCTCTTCTACAAGGCCTGATGATGTCATCTACCTCAAGACTACCAGCTGCCATTGCAGTATCACACTTAAGCCTTGGCACATGCAATTGATGTTGTAATCTATAGCATGGAAAACTAGAGAAATATAAGTTCTAATCTCATTCTAGGCCACTTGTTCAGTGTGTGTGCATCTATTCCCCCTGAAAAACTACTAAGCATTCCTCACTGGATATCAAACTGCAATGGTTATGCATTTTTTTGGCTGGCTTCCAAATTGCCCTTTTCTACAAGGCCTGATGATGTTATCTACCTTAAGACTACCAGCTGGCATAGTACCATAACACCTAAGCTGTGGCACATTCGGTAAGTATTATGATCTATAGTGTGTAAGACTAGAGAGGTAGGGGTTCTAATCTCAATCTAGGACACTTGCTGTATGTATGTCTATATGGTATAAATATGATCATCTTAGTAACCTTGAAACGGATAGGGTTTTGCAGTGTTTTATTTGTAGCAGGTGATGTGGCCCTCCAAATTCCTGACTACAACTAGGCCTGCTGATGTCATGAAGCATATGTCCTAAACTGATAGTACTAGCAGACATGGTGTGTTACATGCATCACATACTGTGATCTGTAGTGTGTGCCATTTTATAGGTAAGTGTTCTAATCTAAATATAGCCAACTTGCACTATGTGTGGTCCTATCCTCAATGTAGCCATGCCTGTGTGTGTGGCTGTAAGAGCATTTTACATCAGCTTATGGAACCATAGGATGTTTGAACTTCACTAGCACAATAGCCATACAGCTCTCACAATCCTAGACAACTTTATACCCATATTTACATGATCAGCACATATTGCCCCAGTACAAGAGGAATATAAGCAGAATCCCTGTGGAGGAAAGATGATCGCTTACCCAGTCATATAGATGGCATTTACTGAGGTGCACTGAGGTGCTCTATTTGCCATTAGGCAGGATTCTGTTTCAAAGGTGTGTTAAAATCTGCTAGACAAATCAATCCTATCAGCATGTATTACTAATGCCACATACTAGGTTAATGTCCTTAGAGTGATTAATCTGTCAACTATGCACCAACAGATATGCAGCATGTACAATCAAACAGGGTCACACATTGCCTCATATGCAAGGCAAAGATCACCTCTGAGTAGTCTATATGCCACAGGCTACAATGACACTCATTTCAGATGATCTCCTTTGAACACATACCGAACACATGAAGTTTTCTTGTGATGGACCATACTGTTTGCAATTGCCACTACTGCTTGGAAAGGTACATTACCAAATGGCCATTGCACTCAGATAGTGACATGCTGAGGAAAGAGTACATGGATGTTATCAGTATGTCAATTACGGGTGACTGTGCCCTCAGCTGTGACATATGATTCCTGTTATACCACTGGGGAGACATGGCAATCTCAGGCACATTAGGTGGCAACCTATGTGGCCAAGTCTGTGTGCTCAGTTCTTTCACCCTGAATAAGTATATCACATGTTGCAACTGATGTGCCACTTACCAGGTACATAACTATTAGTGATGGAAATAATACTACATATATATTTGCATGGTGTTTATGGCCATTAGTATGTCACCAGGCATTTGTTCATCAATACCCTCCTGTAGGATATTGAAATAACTTACAGATTCTATGCGTGATCACAGTTTGCACGCATCAGCCAGCACTGTTAGCCCCAAACATTCAGTATTCTCTTATATTGTGGTTAAATGGATTCCAAGCAGTAGATGACCCATGACTAAGCCCTATTGAACATCTGCTTACAGATCAGCTATTGAAGGCAGATGTCCCTATGTTGATTATGTGTCCCATCAATGGGACACTTAATGACCTCTACAAAGATAGTACCATGTATGCCTAAATGGGTGCTTTGTAAATGATGCCTGAGTGGAGAATACAATCAGATGGCTTGGCTCAGTCCAGGGGTTGTATGCCCCTGATGTCTTTCTCACCCAGGTCCTTGGTAATTGCCTGGGAAATGTCCACCACATTTAACAGTCATGATCCCCCTGTCAGACATCCAAACTGTGTACAGTCAGCTGTGTGTAAATCATATATATGTGTGCTGATCAGCTCCATGATGATTGCCCCTATGGGCATACAGATATGGATACTCAGACAAAAAGTGCTATAGTTCTGGTGGACAGTGGGTGCTCCACCTCTGTGCATGGTTATAACTGCTGCCATTGTCCAGTCAGCTGGGGTGCAGCCAGTGGTTTCAGTATGATTGCAAGGTTCTCCCAATTGTGTTAGTAATCCTTGTCAGATCCCATGTAGGATGCAGCCTGGGATATTAGCATGTCCAATAGATGGTGTGTGTCCTCCATAGAGAGGTCATTTATGACCTGCCCTGTAGATAAGGAAGTAATGTGACAGATTGTAGGAATGTCATTTGTAACATGTGGTGGGAACAGGGGAGTGAAATTGATGCAGAACCTGTGGGACTACAGGTTAGCTATGAATACAGACACATTTTATGTGGCACCATTATGTATGAGTTCACCGACAATCTGGGCTTGTCCTTTGAGGTTAGACATGTAAATATACTGTGCGTTGTGGTTCTGCTTTGTGTGGGTGGCTAATTTTGTCACTTAGTGTGTCTACACAACATCATGATAACACTATGTGCTTGTTTTAGCTGAGGAGGGTGTGTCTCCATTTTATGAGGGCACCCTCACCCCAACTGTCACACAGCAATGTCCACTTCTTATTATATAGCCTAATAATGGCACTTGTCCACCAGGCAGGTTTGCTGTGCCATGAAATCCTGTGTTCTTTCTGTCAGGTGCAGCTGAGTTCATGCAGTTATAATGCTACTGGCATAATGCAGGAGTGCAGAGCTCTGCATACTTTCCTTTCCCATCTGATGGGGAGGTGCAGTTAAGCTATGTAAACCATCCCACAGGAGGAAATAAATGGCTTTGTTGAAATATATGTCTGTATTTTCTGCAAGGGGGGGGGTTACTGCTTGTATTTTAATGAGACTAATCTGTGGTCAAATCCCACCAAGGAGGACCTCACATTGGGGTGCAGCAATGGTCACTCATATTGGTAAACACATAATGCAATACATTGGTTCCCCTTCTGGAGATTCCAGGGCACTGTAGTTAAAGATGTGGACAAGCCTTTGGGCAAGTTAGCTGCAGCATGACTAAGCAACACAGTTGATGGCCTCTTAATGCCACCCCAGACCATGGTGTAATGATATATCTTGATAGACACATGTATATACAAATATGCACAATGGTATCTGGATTCATGGAGCTGCTCCTGTAGTCAGCTATTTCTTGATTATGTGCCCTTCCAGTACTAAAAGGCACATGCAGGGTCTCTGGGAATTCACAGTGTTCAACAAAATCTGGATGTCTGTCTATTCTTATGTATACACTACCCGCATTACCTTGCACACTGTCATTTTGAGGTCAAAAGATGTGAATGGACATGTAGGCTGGTATGGCTGTGATGCTGTCCACAGCCTTGAACCAGATATCCTTGCCTGCACACATGTTTGCATATTTCAGGGTGGGGACACCTTCCACAGAGTGAGGTTCAGTGTTTCCATATCCAGCGTGTAACAGCATAACCATGATGTTGTATACAGATGGTGCTCTCATTGCCAACCTTAACCTCAACAGTGCATCTAAGATGCATTGTCAAGGTGTCAGCAGTATTGGTTGGTACTCCACATCTCAGAGGTGAGAGATGAAGACCATCACTGTTGAAGCATTGATGTCTTGAGCAAGGCATCCCAGGCAGACATGCAGTAGATCCCATTACAATGACACCAGACACTAAGGCAATTATTGACCTCCATCAATTTCCTTGTGTATGGAGCCATCATCCTAAATGAGGGTCAACTGCAATTGAAAGCTATGTACATACCAGCGAGAGACACAGTCTCACTAAGCTCATTCATGTGTCTGCACATAGTCCGGTAACCTATGACCCTAGTCGTATACACTTGCAGGAACTATGATGTTAACATTATGTTAACTGATATTCCTTGCTTTGCAGCAATGGGTGGTAAGGCCTATTGTATCAACTCACAGGCAGCTATTTGTGATCTTTCCCATATGTAGCCACAAGACAGAGACATCAGTGTGTCTCATGATGTAATCACCTATGACTAAGGGGTGTGATTTTGCATTTTGCCTCAGGTGTTTGACTAGGGAGAGAGTGGTGCATGCAGTATTATGTGTACTGTGCTCTCCGGAGGCAGGATTTTCTGACATGTCTTTTGTTTGGAAATGTGTCTGGTAAGCAGCTGCACACATGCAGGTATGTGTGATGCAGGTGTAGGTGGTGCAGGATGTGAGCTGTGAATGTTGGCATAATGCTCATTGCCATATATAATGACTGCTGTTGGAGACACCATGGCATCAAGGTTGGAAATGCATTCACATCTGTCACACATTGTGTTTGTGTGTCATAGGATTAGGGGGGTGTAGACACTCCCAACATCTCATCAGCAGGTCCTACAATGTTAGGGTCATGCTGCCACACCCTTGGAGTTGACAGTCTGATATACTGTGTTTGTAGGCACACCTTGCAGTGAAGATGTGGATGCCCATGCATGCATAGAGGACTTGTACAACTTTGCTGACATTATGTTGGCCTTGCAAGCATACAATGCCTGTCAATCAACCAGACAGCACACTGACTGTTGTATGACATAATGTGGTAACACAGGCATGTGTTTTGGTTAGATAACTGCACAGTGTGACATGCCTAGGACATGTGGCATGTGGACACATATTGGCCAAAGGTGGCCAGTCCACTGCAGTAGGCCTCACAGCCATGTCATGCAGATATCCACCATTAATCTGTTGAAGGGCAGGATGCATGACTAGCTGTGAAATTGTCACCGATGATGGCTCACCACCAGTGTGCTTATTGTTTCAGTAAGACTTGACATCTATGTCTCTGGACATTGCACATTATATTGTGGTGCTACAGCAGTGCTCCTAATCACCATCTTGTCAGTTCCCTCGTGACACACCACCAAACCTAGAACAGAAGGCATAATACATGCAAAAGCCAAATGAGTGCCAAGGCTGTTAATCAAGGCATCTACCCGTAGAAGGGTATGTGAAGCCAACAGAGCCTTTTATGATGTTGTACAGCATTGTGGATGAGCAAACAGGTTGTGTCCTGCTTCTCATCTTGGGCTTTATAGTAACGTTTTGCGTGTGATGACAGAAAACATATCAGAGCATGGTATCTTATGTGAGAGTGGTTTCGGTGAGACCAGCATTAGTAGTTGCCAGGCATTGGCAATTACTTGGTCTCCCATGCGTAACACAGTCTTCACAAGGTAATTGTGTCCTTCCAGTACACACTGCTTAGGCAGTGTCCAACTGCAGAATACCTGTGTAAAACTCCCATTTTACCTTCACAGGGTATACATATTACAATGCCCTAACTTGTTTGTCTGTGCTCTGTACAGACATCTTGGATGACTCTTTTCTTGGAACATGCTGGAAGTAACTGCAATACTTAGTTGCACAAAGGACAACTAGCATGTAGTGCCAAGCAGTGATAGCCCTACATGTGTGTATGTTGGACAGCTTTGAACCATGCATGGTAGAGCTGACAGTTCACCATCTCCAGCCCTGAACAAGGGAACTGGCTCTGCCAGGAGTTGCAGTCGCACTTCCATGCCCAAGGTCAGAAGTGGTGCTAGTATCTGATGGTGACTGCTATCTGCTGGGACCATGTCCTCCATGGGAACACCCTGGACCATGACCCCATGGCCTGCCACATCTTGCTGTGGACAGCAGACTCCCCTCTGTAGCACTGGATGTACTGCCACTATGGGATCTTGATTGTGCATGACCACGTGGATTCTCAGCTGATGGGTTTGCTGACGTATGTCCTTGACTCCAACCCTTATCTTCAACCAGACATTCCAATACAGACACTGTGCATTCCAAGACAGTTTGTGTGCAATCTCTCTCAGCCCACCTTCTTTCCACTGCATTAGTGAACTGATCCAGGGTGTCAGGAATGTGGTTGAGGCAGTCTTAGATGTCAAACTGTGCTGCACCCATAACCCTAAGCATACATCTGGAGTTGCTTTCAGAACATGGCTGTGCTTCATGATGGCCCAAAACATGTGCCGAGTGACACATGATGTGACACCTGCAAAAGGTGGTGGACAGACAACAGGCCTCCTACAAGCACCCCTATCAATCTGCCTGTGTGGTACCTCACCAGGTGTCTGGATATGGCCAGTGTCTACACTCACTGGAGCCATAGTTTCCACTTTTTCATGTTCAATGTCCCCATCCCCTGACTGTCCAATATCTGTGGCATCCGGGGACTGGGTATGTGTGGACATTCTGACTTTGTGCAGTGACAATGAGGGTTGAGGGCAGAAGAGTGATGTCAACTTCTGGGACAGATTCAGCCCCTGAAACCCCCACTTGTGCCTCACTCTGGCCACCATCATCATCAGAACCTGAAGAAATACTGACATCAGGTTGTGTACGGCACAGAGACTAATCCCCTAATCACCTGTGATAAAGGAAAAATCAGTACATTAATACCTGCACTATTATGCTCTGCAGTACTATGTTGCAATATACGTAAAGCTCTATACACTATTGCCACTATTACAGACCTGTTAAAAACCCAACCTCATATAGCAGGACAAGAGGACATCACTTTTCCCACAAACAGCTGTAGTTACTTGTAAATAAAAACTCTTTACACAGTAATCTCATCAACAACAATGAGGTACACTGTTGACATTTGTGAAGAGTCTGCACAGTTGACACATAAGACAATCTGCAATGTCCTGATAATACCATAACATCTATCAGTGTGGTCATACCTACAAGGCATAGGTATGACTGTAACATGTAAACAGTCAGAAATATCTGTGCAGTTGGAAATCATGCTGACAGTACAACAATTCAGGCAGCAGGCCTGTGATGACACTTTAGGGATTACATTTCTGTAAACATACATCTATAATAAAACATTGTCGTGCTTACCAGGAGCAGGACCATGACCTTGTTTGATACCTGATGGACCTGTGAAAAGTTGAGGGAGAGACAATGTCAGTACCACCGCATGTTGCACCACAACAGGGTAATACATCTATACATCTCACATTTTCAGTAGCTACTGTGTTAATTGTTATATTGGTCAACATCTGAAAATGAGAGTCAAACTACAATTAAACCCTTACCCCCCAAAGAAAAAAGAACTGGCACCCACGTAAAAGTATGTAGACCCTGACACACTGAATGCAACAATATTGAAATGATGATCAAATTAAGCTTACCTGTATGCTCCTCTGCTGTGAAAACTATGGCACCCACATGCAGGATTTATGGTGTAACAGATACCTGGAAGCTATTGTGTGTGCCTATGTTCACCAGGAATTCATCAGTGGCTGAGATTGGTTGTTCTGCTGCACAGCTTCCACCAGTGATGTTATGATCCCTGGCTACGTCTGCTGGTCTTGTAGGTGCAGCATTCATTATGTCTATTGAGCGATGTCAAACCTGCTCATATGTCCTGCTCTGATGATCTGTGGCATTCACGTCACAGACAAGGTCAACCCATGATGCTGCCCGCTGTTCCCTGTTTTACCTCCCCCTGGACAGTAGGAGTTCATTGTGTTGTAGAAGGCTTTCCAGTGTAATATCATCTGTGAAAGGTGCACAGCATCTTGGATACATGTTTCCTGAAAGATAACAAAATGGGAACACATGTTGGGATCACATACGTGGAAGTACACTATGTAGAGATACAGCAAGAACAGAATGGTTGGCATTATTCAGTGCTTGATTACGCATGTCATATTCCACAGTATGCAATCATACTAAACGTGTGGATATAACTAAGATAATAGAGATAGTCAGCTCTTCCCATGTGTGCCATGGCAGATACTGCTGTATGATCATACACCCAACATTGGAGTCTATTGTAGTGTGTATCCTAGGGGCAACCCCCTGATAATATGTCAAAACAACAGTGCCAAACAAATAGCAGTGGGCTTTTACAAGCATTATAAAGGGACAGTCCCATGAGACCAGTGTGCCACATTGACAAAAAACATTCCACCCTTGATGTATTGTACATCCGTTGTAGGTGTCACAAATCTGGAGATCAATGACATGTCATCACAGTTCTAAGAAAGGCTTAATACTGCAATCCCTATTCCCTGTAAGAATATTTACACAACTGCATCCTGTTGTAAACAAAAAGGTTACATACCTGATGGAGTGCAAAACACCTCTGTTGATTTCTGGTGATATTTAAGTTTTTGCAAACTCATGTTCTGTGTGAAGAAAGTCTCATACAGAATGATTCCCATAGCCAACTGTTTGCCTTTTTAACATACTTCCCATTAACAGGTGATTGCCTCTTAGCCAATCTGTGGTTTTGAAATGTTAATTGCAGCCAACACAGATTATCTGCACTATCATGAGCCAATGACATGCAACCACTGTACAAGATATAAGGCCTTCATGTAGTTTAGCAGCCGATTATGATATGTTGTGCTGGACATTACTGGGGTGTGGAGACTAAGTCATCACAGAGGCTAGTTCTGTAGCAGCTGCTTTTACATAGAGATGTGTTTGCTACAGAGTGCAGCTGTTGCTGCAGGTAATAGGCATAGACTGAGAGTGTGAACACTTTGGAGGACAACAAACTGTAAGAGTAACTGTAGCAGCTGTGTCAGCCTTGTTGTAGAGACAGAGCCAGAGTAAGGGTACCCATTCCACTTCAATTATGGCATGCATTTAAGGTAAGTATGTTTGGTGATAGTATCACTAAGAGAGTACTAGGCAAGATGTTTGTTGTGTCCTTGAGCAACACAGGGGATAAATATAACATTATGTTCACCCTTTGGGGAATTATGTCAGGCCACGTGTTACAGTCTGGTACATATTTTGAACATGTATGCTGGCAGCCCTTGTTACAAACAGGGGCATCATATGTGTATGTTAGTTGTGCGGCTGTGCCAATCTGCACTGTGAGTATGAAAACATTGTGTGCTGCACTCAGATATTACTGGGCTTCATTTCCATTACCTGAGTTAAAATCCTCTGTGGATGCATATGAATGCAGGTCCTGACACTTTATGCACTTATAGTTTTGCTATAGGGATATGGGAAGTGTGTTCCTATCTTCAGGCCTGTGACTTCCACCAGTGAAAAGCAGACATTTTATTTGAAATGTATTGTGTGCATAAAGAGTGCATGACTTAGTCATTCATTGCTGGCTTCACAATAATGTAATTTAAATACTACAAACCACTGGATTTGAACCTGTGACTGTTTGTGGCAAAATGTACTGTTTTCAAGGCATTTAACAGACTGACCTACCGAGTTACTGTTACAGTAGGTGTATTTGCAAGATATAAGTGCATATGTACAGGCTGTGACATACTTTTTTACATCCATCATTATGTCTATGGCTTTATATGGCTGCATTTTTGCACCAGGGTCTCAGTTGAACATGCATTTTGCCAGTAATGCCTTAGCAGGTGCATTTCTAAATGTTGCTGATAAAAGGGCACATTTTCCTGCTATTAGAAAACTCACTTACAGCCATTATTTTGTTTGGCTTTCTAGTGGTTTTACTCTTGTACCAGACTCCAAGGTACACTTCCATTTTTTTCATTACCCTTTAAACAAGTTTGGCAACACAGTGAGATGGGCAGCTCTGCTTAAACACGCTTAATAACTGTGACTTGCAATTACTATGTTTTGCTTAAACCACCTGTTTTAATTTACAGCTGTGTTGTGTTGCATGTGAATGCAGTGGTCTGCAGGTACAATGGTCTTGGTTTGGAAGTAGGGGACAGGTGTTTATTTTGTACATGTGTATTATCATTTAAAACACAATACAGTGAACTCTCAGTTAAATGGAACTCAAGTAATCAGAACTCTCAAGCAACCAGAAAAAAAAATTGAAGAAATAAAATGTGAATAATTCAGTTTTTCATATGTTGCACTTTCTGTATTCACCCCGCAGAAACGTACCTTATGTTTTTAGAGTTTTAAAAGGCCGATACAAATGAATTCCATCTCTCCTCAACCTGAGAACACAACTGCAACTAAAGAACGACCAAAGAGTCATGGAACAAAAACTGGAGCAGGAATGAAGGACTTGAGCACAGCTCGAACAGTACGAACAGTAAAACTCTTTTATTGAGTAAAACAACATGGTTAACTTGACTGGTTAAGTGCTTTCATCTGTTTATATATAGACTTCCTTAGAACCAGTATTTTAAAAATACCCATAGTTTAAATAGCAACTTTGGTGCCAAAAATTATCAGTCACTTAAAGAAACATCCTCCTATATCACAATATGTAACATAACCAAACAAACACTAAAATACATTGTAATAATACATTATAATAATACATTATGAAATTATGAAATACATTATGAAATTCATTACCACATTCCTCTAGTGTAGTACAAAAGTCCTGTTTGAAATTCATTATATATATTACAAATTTCCTAAAAATGTCCATTAAAAAATCAATTGACTTGTTAATAATCATATACTCATATAATATTAAAACTCATTATTATAAAAATTCGATAATTATAAAATGTTGTGACATATTGTATCTGTCACAGAATACAATGTTGCATAATTAATATACTAACTGATAGCTAAAAAAGGTTTGATACTAATACTTTCATTAATGCCCGGATGTCTTGTGGCATCTGTAAGTATTGGCCACTTACTTTCTTTCCACGCTAACAACATTTTCCAATTTCCTCCTTGTATATAACTATCTACCTGGTCAATAATGGAAAATTTAATGGAAAATGAGAACAAGTGAAACCAAACAAGTGAGATCACTAAAATGACAACACTCGCTCTATACTCAGTCAGTTTGCATCAGATTGCAAATTCTCTCTCCAATCTCTCTCTCTCACACAAACATTCTCTTCAGATTTCATACATCCATTCAATCATTCTTTCTCTCTTTGATCTCTCACACACTCTGTCTTCAGGTTTCATATATCTCTCCGATCTCTCACACACAGTCACTTCTGCTTTCACACATGCATTGACTCTCTTTCTCTCTCTCTCTCTCTCTCTCTCTCTCTCTCAATCCCTGTCTCTCTCTCTCTATTCAATTCATTCAATTCCAATACATTCATCATGTCACTGAAAACTGTTCCACATGCCATGCTTTCTAATGGAAATATAAGTTCAAACTATTATTATTATTATAGCCAGGCTTTAATTACTGTATTTCAATATTAAAATAAAATCAATACAATGTTTATTGTATGGTATAGTATAAGGTACAGTATTTGTCTGGTATATTTTTAACAGTAACTCTCAAGCAACCAGAAACTACACCTATCCAGCATTTACCAATATCCATGTGTGCCGGTTAACTGAGAGTTTACTGTAGCTCCATTTAGCCGAGCATAGTGAAGCTACATGACATGCAAAAAATATATAAAGAAAAGAAAACTGGGAAGATAGTAAAGTGGTGAAATGGGGTGCAAGCAGGGGGGGGCATAGTGGAAGGTAGGTAGGCAAGTGCAGGAAGGGTGTAAGAAAGAACCATAGCTAACCATTTAATGTACAGCAATATCTGTGGACTATGACAGAAGTTGTAGGTGACTTTGGAGTCTCGTCCCCAGAGAGAGAGGGGTGAGTACAACATAACTGCATTGTTAAGCCAATTGGATCAAATTATGTGTGTCCAGTAGACACATATGCAAAATGGAGAGCTATATATGGGAATATATTTTTTTTGGGACAGGTATCCATTTTTTTAAGGTGGGAGTCGAATGCTGGGGAAGGGACATAGGTACATGTGGGAAAGGTAAACTAGGTGAGGATGCTTTTGCTGACAGACAAGACAGCAGACAGTGGTGGTGTGTGACAAAAGAGGAGGGTGAACACCTTCGGTGGAGAGGGTGTTGTGGAATTGCAGTCCAATTTGCCTCCACAGAGTAGCAGTGTGACTCACATTCCCACCCATAGGACTGTTGGCACTGCTCCATCACTACCCAGAAGGTAGCAGTGGTGAAGGCTGGGCTTTGGGGTGAGCCTGCTCCACCAGAGTGGCCATCATGCTCTCCACCTGGTACAGGCATTGTCCAAACTAACAGTAATATGATCCTGGACACCAAACCTGACAGCTCATCATTGATGACAACTCCCAGAGGAGGCCCTATCCCTTCCCATGGGGCAGTACTACCTGACACCACAGCTAGTGCAGGCAGCATATGGTGCACCACCAGGCTGGGTTCCAGATGTGCTGGGTCCCAGTGACACAGCCGGAGAAGGAGGCAAGGTAGGTGAATCACAAGGATCTGGACGACCTTGATGCACTGTAATAAAGTAGTTATAACAATAAGTTAAGGTTAGTAATAATCAAACCATTGTTAATATTAACAGAATGGAACATAATATTTATTAATCCAAGTACATATTAAGGTTTATTATATGTAACACAACATTAAGTAAAATAACAGTAAGTATGTTAACAGCAAACCAGTATGAAATAACCCATAAGGCCAACAAAACAGTTAGTTTAACAAAAAATATTAACATTTAATCATAATAATAAATAACAATAATACATTAAAGAAGATAAGGGATGGGGAGAGAGAAAGAAAAACATACCATTACTGAAATTGCAGATAATATCCCTAAAAAGACTGGTAATACAGACTTCTACAGGTGTGCAGTGTCAGTTGTGAGTACAATGACTACAATTCTTCTATAGCTGATGTAGCACGTACATACCTCTCAAGCTGTTAGCATGGGACAGTATGGGCAAAGCACTAACAAATGCAGATACACAATTACATAGAACAGTTTCACATATTGTATACATACATTACTACCAAGGTGTTATGTAAATGGATTTGAAAATACATCGTATGGACGTAACCATTTATCTGGTAATCATGGACCACACAGATTAGGCGGTTGTAATTGCATTCCAAAAAATCATGACAGTTGAGAGGTATGTTTATGTACATTAAGTACACTAGACAGCCACTATGCCTTAATTGGCAGGCATGGGAGTAGATCCCAAAAACTGTCACTGCAGGGGACATCTGCAAATAATGTAACCTCTCACTGCAGCAACCCTACCCAGTTTGGGTTTGTAAAAGGCAGATCATGTCTCCTAAACCCGATTGACTTCTTTGAAGCATTCACCAAAGCCGTAGGCGAGGGTAAGGTGGTTCACACAGCCTATCTAGATCTCGCCACGGCTTTTGACACCATCGCCCACTCTGGAATTATAGATAAACCCACACTGTGAAAGAAGCAGACTCCAAATCTGACTTCAGACCAGTGACAAGTGGAGTAACACAGGGTTCTGTGCTGGGTCCTCTCCTGTTTAGTATATACTTTTCTGAAGTACAGGCTAACACAGAAGGTCTTTGGCTAATGGAGTTGGCAGATGACTGCAAACTAGGAGCCATAACTGAAACTCCTAATGATATGGACATCCTACAAAAGGGCCTCACTGAGACAGATGCCTGGTATCAAAGCCATGGCCTCAAGCTCAATGCCAAAAAGTGCATTGTCATCCCCTTTGGTAAAAACTCTGTACCCATGAGCTACCACATAGGTGGTAGTCTACTTAACACCGAAAATGTGATAAGAGACCTTGGGACACAGGTGGACAGTAGTCTCTCCTTTGCTAATCACATCGCCACAGCAGTCAGGAAATCCTCTTACATGGTGCACCTCATCATAAGAGGTTTCTCATTCAGGAAAAAAGAGGTCATTGCTCCCCCCTACTCATCACTCATTAGACCCATTATAGAGTACAACACCCCTTTTGGTATGTACCTAACAAGACATCTACAACAACTAGAAAGGCCACATAAATACCTCACAAAGAGGATTACTGGCCTCAAACAGATGCCCTATGCAGACTGTCTCAAAAAACTTCAGCTTTACTCTGTCGCATATCGCCTACTCAGAGGCAACCTCTGCCTAACATACAAAGCCATGTCAAACCCTGAGCTGTTGGACATGCTCCACTTAAAGAAATCCCAATCCCTCCTAGCTACATGCTCTAGGGACCTAAACCTTGTCACCACAATAAACAGAACATGCTGGAGGGATAGAGTCCTGTCCCAGAGACTTCCCATACTGTGGAACAAACTACGTATCTATATCAAACAAAGCTCCTCATTAGCACTCTTCAGGAAAAATCTTGCTGATCAGATGGGAAATAGGAAATTCACCCTGCAGATCAGCTCTGTGGCTCTGCTTGACAGGGGCACAGGAAAATATTTTTCTTGGGTGGTGAAAGCCAGGGTACCTTTTTGCCTAGGCTTGTATAGGCCAGGGCCGATAGCCTAGTATGAACCTATGAACCTATGAACATGCAATGAACACAGCCCTACTGCAAATATTAAGACATATTTAGTTAGGACACCACAATCCTGCTTAAAACATTATTGGCATTAGTCTTAATTATCTGTAAGTCTACACACAATATCTGCCCATAAAGTGGGCTACATCACCCATAAACATTTTTGTTCCTGCAGCGGGAGGCAAAGAGAACATTATGTGACTGAAATTGGCCTGGAGGCAGCCTTGAGCCATACTTTAAGTTGTGCAATACATTTCTCAGGCCATCACTTCTACAGCTATTACCATTTTACAGTTGACTGTAGTGACATTAGAACAGACATGCAATGAATACAGCCCTACTGCAAATATTAAGACATATTTAGTTAGGACACCACAATCCTGCTTAACATTTTATTGGTATTGGTGTTAATGATTTGTGAAGTCTACACATGATATCTGCCCATAATGTGGGCTAACTCACCCATATACCTGTTGTTCCTGGAGTTGGAGGAAAAGAGAGCATTATGTGACAAAAATTGGCTTGGAGACAGCTTTGAACCATACTATGAGTTGTGCAATACATTTTTCAGGCCATTAGTTTTGCATTTTACAGTTATTACAGTTTTACAGTTGACTGCAGCAACCTTACTATAGACGTGCAATGCATACAGCTCTACTGCAGTTATGTTATAACACCACAATCCTGCTTTACACCTTTTTGATTACTGTTATTCGTATTGTTTATTGCACTACAGTTTTTATTGTTCATTTATTGCACTACAGTTCTAATTGTCCATTTAATGCACTACAGTTTTTATTGTTCATTCTTTATTGCACTGCAGTTTTTATTGTTTATTCTTTATTGCAGTTCAGTTTTTACTGTCTATTGTTTATTGCACTCAGTTAGCATACTATATCTGTACTTACCACACTCATGGTGCAACCTGGCCAGGCACCCGTCATGTGACTGCATGTTGCAAGGCCTCTCAGCTGCAGCTGCTGGGAGAAAAGTACACCATTATGCATACAAGTTTTGCACAGATTCAGCTTGCATTTTAGTAAAATAGTGGAAGAAATACTTTCATATGTCTGGGGTATGCCCATCCCTGGCCTATTGGACACAGATGTGCAAATTTCCCCTCTTTCTACACTTCAGGTCATCATACTGGTGATGACACTGCTTACCAGTGCAGGGGTTACTGATCCCAGGCCTCAGCCTTACATTCAGAGCCCTGGTAATCACCCAGCAGCAGCCTAGGTTCATAATTGCATATCAGGAGTCAAACAAAATCCCTGGACTCCTGAACACCCCATCTTTGTGCCTGAAAATACACACCCTCACCAACACCACCTAGCATACTAGCAGTTAGAAATACTCCAACAACTGTTGCAGAATTCCTGCTGATTGGCTTTAATATAGGCTGTTTTCCCATCCTCACACATCATTCAGCAACATTCAAGAAAGCATGATGTTGCTTACCATTGAGGAAACCAGTTAAGTGGAGCTGAGCACCTCAAAAACTTGCACAACCATGCTTAGCAATGCACAAACATTAGTAGCCATTAATCACATTTAAGCAGTACTTAGCACTGTGCAGCTCTTCCAAATGTAAAAGTTTTGTTTTTAAATTAAACAAAAATTTACATTACATTAAATAAATGGTATGTCTGCTAAGGCCTATGAAGCTTTAGGACTTGACTCTACCCATTTAGCTACTTGGATAGTATATAAAGTAGTATACCTTCACATATACTACTAAGCAACTCTGCTGGGCTGTGCAAACAGGCTTAAACTTAACCAGAAATAAATAATTAATTACATTCAGTTTCTATTTTAGATGCCTGGCAGGTGTCTCCTGTCTATGTGTAAGTGCAGCTGGGCACTGCTGCGTTCCATGCCATGCCACAGAAACGGACATTAAAAAAAAAGTAGACATTTACAACACAGACTATTAATTCACAGCACATTTCAACATTTGCAGAGAATATTAAATGGAGCCTTACCCTGTACATAACATTTGACCAGTCATCCACAGTTATGGGATAGCTTCTACACTGCCTACACAGATTCAATGTCCTTGTTACTATGCTCTCCCTCGTCAGTGCACCATGATTAATAGGCATGGCACTCTGCCAAGGGGGAACTGTGGCCATGTCCATGGGTACATTCCACGTAGGCTTTACATGGAGCCTACACATATTTTATTGAATCCTGGGGACAGTCTATATGGCAGTGTATTCTTGGTGAGATTTTGTAAAAAGAGGTCCACCTTGTGAAGCTAATCACCAAGACTTGATGAGAAATACAAGCATGCGTACACGTCTGATCCATGGTGGTCAAATTTCAGCTGGTCATCTATGTTGACACTCAGTAATGTTGTGTGTATTATGCCCACATATTTATATTCCACAATATTAAATCAAATTCTACACATACTTACAGATAAACAATTGTTTTATCATAATCTTTTAAAATGCTTACTTTAATACCCCCCTTCCTGCTTCAACCAATAGTTCCTCTTTTTAGTATTTTCTTCAAATTCTACTGCTTGTTGTATAAGTCTGCCCATCTTTTTTTACACAAAAAGCAAAACACATCATACAAATTCTATCAACTTTCTTTTATCTTTATCTTGATCAACATGAATGTCTCCAATTCCAGATATAATGACATATTTCTTAAACATTGAAACTTAAAAAAATAACTTTGATATATTCTTCCAAAATGTACTTAATGTTTTACATTATACAAATACATGTAAAATTATCTTTCTGAATACAGTTATACTTAAAACATTACATTTTCCCAACTGCTTGCACTTCATTTCTGATTTAGCACAAAACATTTTCAAAGAGAACTTCCACATTAAATCTAACATCTACAAATATTTGTATTTCTGATGGTTTCTATAAATATCCATCTTCTGTTTTTCTGTAAAACTCTGCAATGCACATACTAAATAAAATAAAATTGTAATAATGCATTTATAGCATTGCTTTCTTTTTTGACATAATGATATTAACATCTGTTTTCTATGTGCTGATTTTCTTGTGGACTACATCTATAATATTCTCAGTTTTACACACTTTTCTTTTTCCTATACTTGAAACAAAACTGAATATTTTAATGAATACTTGTACTAATATCCCATTATCATTCTTCACAGTTTTACTATATAATGCATAAATAAAGATATCAAGTGAAACACACTGGTTAAAGTAAACCTAATAGCTGTTTCTTTATTCTTCATAAGTAATGCCGGTCTTGACACCATGTAGCTTTGGCCAACAGAAGCAAACAGACAAACAATAAATAACATAAATATTTCATTGTCTAATCTTTCATGTCACATAAACTCCAATAATATAAATTAGAATAACAATCACAATATTATTAATAAAATAAACTTTCATATTAAAAGAAACTTGAAATACACTCCATAACTTAATTAGATTCCTTTCTTTCATTATATTTTCTTTCCAGTTCTCTCCTATTATCACGGCCTTCCAATACTCAGTTCTTAAGAACTTTAGTTCTGCCTCATTAAAGTAAATGCCATATATTCTAATATGTTCTAAAATGCTTTTACACACTTTAGATTAACCAAAATTCCTTAATTAACAATGTATTTCTTCCCCATTAACACCAAATAATCAGCATATGGGATAGCTGATGGCACTTTAACTTCCTGCTCTATTTCCTATTTTGCATGTTGCAAACCTAGTTTCTTCTATTCTACTTCCCCATTCATTGTTTTTGCAAAACCCATTCTACTCACTCAGTAACTCTGTTAACCGTTTCTTGATATAACTTCTATGTACCCATTTGCATTTATTGCTACTTTTAAAGTTTAATAGACAGACTACATCAGATGTGCTTTCCTTTGTGTCATTTTGAAAAAAACAAACATAATTTCGCATCATCTATTTCATCAAATAATTTTTTTATGTTGACAACCATTCAAAGACTTTACTGTCCTTTTCTATCACTTTTTCTGTCATTTTTCCTTTTAACACCATAAATGTGCAATACAATTATATCACCTACAGCAACAAAAAACATGTACTGTATTACCGTTAATAACATAATATAAAATAGATTTCATAACACAATTGTACTCCATTTTTGAATATTCCCTTTTTATAATTTATTCCATATAAACTGTACAACTGCCCAAATCATCATTCTTCTTTCATCATCATTCATAATCTTCTGACTTCTTTCTTTAATCATTTCTGCTGTATTTCCAATACACATCTTCAAAGTTTTATCCAGCTTTATATAAAAGATATAACTTAAAGCCATATATTCCTCACACCAAACAATCAATACATTTATCAAAAACAATATTTAGCTCCACTACTCTTATTTTCTTCTAAGATGTTGTTTTTCATGATTATGATTACTTATATTCCATTCCAATTTATTTTCTGATTTTCTCTTTATATACTCTGAATTGAATACTTTGAATGTATATTCTTGCAATGGTGCAGTGGTAGCATTGTCACCTCACAGCAAGAGGTTCTCCAGTTTGATTCTTGGCTGGAGTGCCTTCTGTGCGGAGTCTGTCTGTCTTCCCTGCCTTCGTGTGGGTTTTCTCCAGGTGCTCCGGTTTCCTCCCATGTAAGAAAGACATGCATCTGGAGCATTTCTCCTTAGGCCTCTATGGAAAATTGGCTTTGTTCCAAGTCAGAGTTTCCCAGTTAGCAAATGTTAAATAAATAAAATAGATTTTCTCTGCAAATCTGCACCACCTCTGTAATCTCTTCATGTTCTATCCTTTGAATGAGGTGTTAAACTGAATCCCGATCTGCCTGAGTTAGTGGTAGATCAGGTTGATGCAAAAACTCTCATGGCAATTATGAAAAAGAGATGGGGTTGTTTTATTATATGCACTTATCAAAATGATAAGGGGTTGTTTTATTATATTAAAACTGTTCTGTCAATCTTTCAGTATTTACACATTCATTATATTTACATTTTATATCTAAGTTTATACAGCAAGTCTTCACATCTTCTTTCCCATAAACACCAATAAATAAATTTCTATCCAGTCTTTTAATTTCTTCTTTACTTTACTCCCATGCTTATATTTTCCATACAACACCATGCCCATATCAATCTTTTAAACATGATCCAATCAACAGCATCCTTGAATAATATCCAAACCCCTTAATTTTTCTTATAATCCATCAAACAGTTGTGTGACGTTTCTTAAATATTACAAATACTACACATTCTTTCTTTTATCACTTTGTAGCTAATATTATTTTTCATGGCCATTCATCTAATAACAAATCCCACAGAAAACTATAGGCTTAAAAAAACATTCAAATCATTCCTGCCTTTACCTTACTGCTTTCTTGTATTTACCCTCCCTTCTGCCCCATTTTTCCAAGTATGGTACTTCAATTTCATTATTTTTATACCATTTTCCTTTTCATTTCTACTTCATTTATATCAATTCCCATGTCTTTATTTCACTTCCATGTTTCTTATCTCCCAGATCTTTTCTTTCCCTTTATCTTTTCTTGCCCTGCCTATCCACATATCTTCAAGTTTTTCAAATAACAAATTTCCTAGTATTATCTTTTAAAGACATTTTTCAAACACCTATAATAAATATATTGATCACAAGAAAACAATGGATTTATTAAATTTAAGCCCCTTTTTCTTTTATATTAGAAACCAACCCTGGTTTGATTGGATTCAGCCTTGTTCCCCACATTAAAAAAAATACACCAAACAATTCACTTTTAATGCAGACTGGAGAACATATGCATACCATCTACATATACTAGCATTCCTAAAATGTGTGTTTATCATTTATAGCATTTTGTTTGGGACAGATCAAAATATCCTCCACCAATCTGTCAGTATATTTCTTTTAGAACTTTTCTCCTCTGTTCTACTACTATTTTTTCAGTTCCAAACTTAACTCTTAAAACAACAATTTCACTTTGAATAAAATAAATTCTTGCCATTTTTCACACTTCTCCAAACCCCTTCCTTTCTACTTATTTAGCTGTAATCCTGCTGCATCCCAAATTTGTTGGGTTCCAGAAATCCTATCTTTCATTCAGTTTGTTCTTGGCTTCTGAAACCAAGCCATCTGCACAGGTTAGCATTAAGGGTATCTTTATCTCTTTCATAACTTCCCATCTAGCATTCTATGTATCTAATCTGCATGCTTGGATACCTAATTGATTTTGTTACCATCACAACCAACCACACACTTAGTGGATAATGCTGCTTAAGCTGCCTTCCTTGCTTATCTTTCTACTAGATATCTATTCACTATCTCAGACACACATGAACTTAATAAATTGACCTCATTGTTCTTAGGATCATAAGGTCATAAGAAATGACTAGGCTATTGGCCTTGAGGCCATTATAAGCCTAGCCAAGAGTTTACCCCATATTTAGACAAGTCAGCATGCAATACCCCTGTCCAGCAGGGAAATGGGTGGAATCCCAGGGATGTATTTTCTGTTTCCCATTCAGTTATCCAGGTGGCACTTAATAAGGGGTAAAGAAGTGGAGATGGAGTTTATTCCACAGATGGGGGAGTCTCCACACCATAAATCTGTCCCACCAATAAGTCCTATTGATGTCACAGACCAGTTTGAGGCCATGCATGTGGGTTACCCGAGTGGAGCATGACTTGAGGATATGCAGCAGTCCCATCAAGGCGTGGTCCGAGATTGCCTTGTATGCCAGACAGAAGTCACCTCTAAGGAGTCTGTATGAAACTGAGTAGAGGGATAGAGCTTTTAGCCTATCTGTGTATGGTAGATTTTTGAGGCCCTGGACACTCCTGATGAGGAACCTCTGTGGTCTCTCCAGCTGCTGCATGTGCTTTGCAAGATACATGCTGAATGGGGAGTTGTACTCAATAATGGGCCCTATAAGGGAAGAATACAGGGATGTTATGACCTCCTTGTACCTGGATGAGATACTGTTACTTATGAGGTGGACCATGTAGAAAGCTTTCCTTACAATAAAGGCAAGATGGTGGTCAAAAGTCAGGTTGCTATCAACCTGGGTGCTCAAGTTTGTCATGACTGATTGCATGCTTAGGACACTGTTATTAATGTGATAACTTGTGGGGACATCACTCTCCACAAAGGGGATGATGATGTATTTTGGAGTATTCAGCTTGAGGCCATGTTTCTGGCACCAGTCTTTTGTTTGGGTGAAACCCTCTTGGAGGATGTCCACATCAATAGGGGAATTGATGGCAGTGCCCAGCTTGCAATCATCTGCAAACCTGGTCAGCCATAGCCCACTGGTTTTGGCCTGCACCTCAGAAATGTATATCCCAAATAACAGGGGCCCCAAGATCAAACCCTGGGGTATGCCACTCATTACGGGTCTAGTGCTTAAGGTGGCTTTCCTTATTTTCATTAGGTGGATTCCATCAGTGAGCCAATTAGCTACCAGTCTGGTAACATATGGATTGATGCCTTGTTGGGAGAATTTATCTCTTATGCCTGAGTGGGGAAGAGTGTCAAAAGCTTTGGTCAGGTCAAGGTAGGTGGTGTGCACTATCTTCCCCTTATCCATGGCTTTGGTGATTGTCTCAGAGAAGTTGACCAAATTTAACATACATGACCTCTGCTTGATGAAGCCAAACTGTGTTGGATCAAGTGCTTGGAGGTTGCCAATGTCCTTGTTAATGAGGTCCATGACAATACATTCCATGGCCTTGCAGATCAGGTTAGTTAGGCTGATGGGTGTATAATTTCCCAGATCGGTGGACGCTACACCTTTGTGCAAAGGGATGACAGTGACTGTCCTCCACTGAGCTGGGGCGAAGACAGGTACTCAGGCTTTGGATGAATAGGGTGTCTAATGGTGCTGCAGCTTCCTGCCGAAGATCATGTAAGATGCAGCCTGGCTGTTATCATGTCCCACATTGGCTGTATTTTTTGCATTTGAGAGAGCAACGATGACCTGTTCCCTAGATATAAGGGGAAGGTGGAAGGTACTGGGAATGTCTTTACTGATGAGGGGACAGAGGGGTAAAGTTTTTGCTGAATCTGTCAGCAGCAAGTTTGCTATATCTACGGTATTTGCATACGTGGTGTCCTTGACCACCAGTTCTAAACAGATCCTTTGAGATTGTAGACACAAGAAGGCCTTATGATTGTCTCTCGTAGACGTGGCCAATTTGGACCTGACTTTTTCTTTGGAGGATTTCACTAGTGTTCTTATTTGCTTGTTCAGACCAAGGAGAGATGGCTTCCAACTGGACACCTTCTCCTTCTTAGTTCTGGACAGCATGTTTTCCCTTTGTTATAGGGTTTATTTATTGCACATGTCCACCAGACAGGTTTACTCTTCCTTGCGGAGGATGATTTTGTCCAGTTGGGTATTCCTGATTCCATATATCTATATAAATACTCTTATAATGCTTTGGTGTAGTTTTGGGTACTGGTGCCAATTCCTAGAGAGAGGGAGGGGGCTGTGAAGCTGTTTATACCATCCCTCAGGAGGCTGTAATCAGCTCTGGAGAAGAGTATTGTTTGACCCTAGCTAGAGGGAGGTCAGAGGAGATGGTGACTTCAAAAGTGACTGCTTTATGGTTGGATCATATCAGGGAGGAAGATACTACAGGGATGCTGCACTGGCTACTCATGTTGGTTAACAACAAGTCCAAGATACTATCATCTCTTCTGGGGGTGTCTACTAGCTGTTCCAAGGCATTTGCATTGACAAAATCGGGGAATCTCTGGGCATTTATGTTATGGCATGAGTAGTTCTTCTAATCTATGTTTTGTTAGTTAAAATCACCCAGGATAAAGGTAAAGGGTTTAAATGTGATAGTGTCGAAGAGGTCCAGAGAGGCAGATTGGGAATCTTGAGTCAGATTTAGGTGCTAGTAGCAAGCTATGATTTGTATAGGAGTTGTGTCAATGGCTAACTGCACCTGGAGTGTCTCCTATGCATCATACTGTTAGATCAGCCTGGAGATGTGTATGCCTTTAATATATATTGAAACCCCACCTCCTTTGGCTTTACTGCCCACAATTTGGGGTCTCAATGTATGATAAGATGAGTAACCAGGTAAGGCTGGGGTGCTCTCCACAGCATTGAACCAGGTTTCTGTCACTGCACAGATGTCAGCATTTTCCAGGATATAGAATGCTTGCAATGAGTGAAGTTTCATGTTTAGACTCCTAGCATTTAGCATCATGACCTTTAATTTGCATTTTGTTGAAATGTTTATGTTGGTAGGTTTAACCTCATCACTTTCCCTAAAAAAGGCACTATGGGGAGGTAATAGCCTTTGGCAGAAGCCTGAAGCCCAAGTGAGACAGATGCAGGCCATCTTCTGCAAAGCATCGTGGTCTGTCAATCCTATTTTCCCAGGCTGTCAGGTACTGGATCCCCCTGGAATGACACAAGAAACTAAGCCAATTGTTAAAGTCAACCATCTTCTGTTTGTATTGAGTCCTCATTATGGGTGATGGCAGACTGTCGCTTAAGGCTAGTGACATACCTGCTTGGGGCAAATATTCAGTGAGTTCAATCATGTCTGTCTTTATATAGTCCAGGGAGGTACATCTCAAGTCATTCATGTCAACATGGACTATGACAGAGTCATAACAGTACCTGTTGTTGAGAGACATGAGCGTGTATGTGATAGGGCAGATTCTGGCCTCTGACAGACAACTAACCATGACTTTCTCATTATCCAGCTTGGTGAGAGTCACATCTGTGTGTCTCACAATGGAGTTTCCTATGACTAATATGCTGAGTTTATGGTTAAGCCTTAGTGGCTGTGAGACACAGGTGTGTGTACTATGCGTAGTATGTGGTGTGGAGGGCTGTGGAGATCATGTGTGTTTTTGCCTTGGAGGTCTCCTTTGTTTGGGTATGTTTATGTTGAGGACCTCTGCATATGTGGGTGTGTGTTGTGTCAGTGTGGGTGTTGTTTGGGGTGTAGTGATTGTGTTGAAACCTTCTCGGTGCCAGATATACTGGCTTGTGAGGGAGATATCATAGACTCCATGTTCTTATATTTTTTCTCCTTGTGTTCTTTTAAAATGTTCAAGATTTCCTGTGATTAATACTATCAAATTATTTAGACACATCACATACTATTATTTTTACTTTTTCCTTATCTAAGCACTCAACTATGTTTCAACCATCATTAGAGATTAATTTACTCCTTTCCCTTTTACCCCATACATCCCATTGTCCAAATAATTTTCATACATATTTTATAGTCAATATTTCCTACTGTAATTGGTCTCCATTTTTTTCTTTTATTTATAAATTTTATACCCTCATTGCAAACCTTTTCTTCTTTCATACTTTCCTCTACCCATTCATTCTTTCAATATTGCCAGAAAAAAAAATATTTTTTATTTTCTGAAATTCTTTGTTAAAACTATAGCCTAATCCATCTAGCCTGATTTAGTTTCTTCTTTACCCTCTTTTAAAGCATCCTTTAAAATGTTCCTCTCATTTCCCTTTTCTGTTTCTTCCTCTACCTCATTTTCATCTTTTTCATTTTTCATATACCACTCTTACATTCTTTTTCTTATACATATTCTGTGCTTACCTTTCAACGATGTCCATAATTTCTGCTTTTTTATATTTTGACTGCCCTTTTTCCTTGTTCATTACAATAATTTTTTTCTCTCATTAAATCTCAACTTCTTACCTAAAAAATGGTCAGACGAGGCACAAGACGAGGTCATAACAAGGCCAAAAATAGAAATAATAGATAGCATAAAAGAGAAAGGTACAATGGCATGTGGAAAGTGTACAATTTGTAGATATGTTACTATACGTTTTGATAAAATTAATAATAAAAACTTTGAAACAAATGAATGTTTCTCATGCAAAAGTGAGCGAGTTATATATGCTATCAAATGCACATGTAATAAATTTTATATAGGTGAAACAAAAAGACAATTTTCTTGTAGAATAAAGGAACATATAAGGGATGTGAGGAATAATAAAATAACCAGTCCTATAGCCACACATTTCAATGAAATACATAATGGTAGTTTGGATGGTTTTGAAGCGACAATTTTGGAAAAAGTGTTTTGTAATAAATTTATGAATGATGAACAAGTAAAACATATATTAAGAAAGAAAGAAGCGTTTTTGATTTTGAAATTTAACACTATGTCCCCTAGGGGACTTAATCAAGAATGTTTCTGGAGAAGTTTTGTGTAATTATGCAAACAGTTTTTAGTGCAGTTCTGAGTAACTATGTATATAGGTATGTGTCCTTTTAAAAAGATATTTGGTTTAAGAAAGTGTATAATTGGTGTAATTAATCAATTATGTTATTAATCAGTTTGTAAACTGCTATATATAGTTGAGTGAATTTTTAAAAAAAGTGTACTCTGTTAAAGGCTGTTGGCCGAGGCGCTAGAGCATTTTATTTCATCTTGGTTTTCAAATAAATTCCATCTGAGGAGTTGCTGGTTTGCAGTTTGTGGTTCTTCATCATCTTTTGCTTGTGGTGGTTTTTCAAAATGACCAGTGACTCTTTGGTGGGCCTTCCTAGGATATTCCTAGATACTCCGGTGGAGATGTTACCTAAATCTATGGACACTAATGCAGAAGTTGCAGCTGGGTCGAATTCGACATGTAATGGGCTTGTTCGCAATGAAGGAGGTGTTATCAATGAAAGAGATAATGGGGTGCTTCACAAATGGACAAAGGATAGGAAGTTATGGAACCAAAATCCTTTTTCCATAATTGGTAAAAAAGTTAATACCTTTCACAACCCGGAAATAACAGATATGTTGTCACGGATGGAGAAGTTGCTATTCAGGGAAACTGCTACATTTTTGAACTCACAAAGTATGCAGAGATACGAGGAGTTAGAAATAACTCCTCGAGGACTTAGAGCTATTAAAAATCCCTTGACACCGTTTGATTTAACTATTTCTGAAGAGAGGGGATTTTGTGAAAGGTGGGTTGCGGCTGCTCATAATTGTAGCTTGGAGTGGGTCCGTATCTTAGTTGAGCGAGATCTCTTTAAGAGACAGAAACTGAAGGAGGAGATCAAAGGGCTATGTAAAGACATTACGAACATGATTTCACATGAGGAACTTCAATCCTTTCTGGTCAAAACCAATGAACAGCTTGTCAACTATGAAAAAGAATTGATTGACAGAAAGAAAAACAAATTGGTACGTGATATTCGTGACTACGATAATAAAAGGGCGTTCCTGGTGGCTACCAATCCTAAGGGACGCAAACAACACGTGCAGTTTGAACAACAGAAGAAGGCAGGGCAGAATATGGCAGCTAGAGCGTTTACTTCTGGCGAGAGTGTGACTTCGGCTACGGAAGTAGAAACGGATGAAGATTTTCCATACCTTCCACCGGTGGGGAACAACACATATATGAATTCATTTCGAGGGGGTTATAGAGGTAGAAAACGCAGCTGGAATGGGCCAGCACAAGGCTACTATCCAGAACAGCGTAC
Organism: Protopterus annectens; assembly: GCF_019279795.1. NCBI lineage: Eukaryota > Metazoa > Chordata > Ceratodontiformes > Protopteridae > Protopterus > Protopterus annectens. The sequence goes on along the minus strand of NC_056733.1, from coordinate 1,652,909,518 downwards.
GTTTCAACGGACAAGTAAAAGAGGCAAATGGGACTAAAAATGCTATTGGTTTACCTGTATGTGAGTATGTAGTTAATCTATCAGGTTTTGAGCTCTCGGAAGCTCAGTTGTCTGTATTAACTAAAGGGTTAAAATATATACCCACTGTGTTCCCGAGAGTACATGAATTAAAAAGTGATATCTTCCGTTTTATACGGAAGTTAAAGTTAATGCATTATTTTTCAGTGGAAAAAGTGAATAATAATGAAAACAATGGTATTTATGAACTTAGTAATAGTTCAAATGATAGTTTTTATTCATGTTGTTCTATGGAAGAAGATGAAATTGTGGGTAATAATGCATATTGTAAGTTAAATACAGATAACATAAAAGTGAAGAGTGGTTTTGTTCCTTACTGCTATAATGAAACCATACTAAGTTTAGACAAAGTTTTGAATGTGAATATACAAATAGCTTATGATAAATTCATTAGTTTTAAGAAGCAAGATGTAAAATATAACTTGACCAAAAATGAGTGGCAGGGCCTAAATGATTTAAGTAAAAATACACAAATGGTATTTAAACCATCTGATAAAGGTGGGAAGTTAGTTCTTATGAACTATATGCAATATCTAGCAATGTGTTATAAACATTTAAATGATAAAACAGTATATCAATGTATAAATATGGTAGAATATGAGGAAGCTCAAGCTATGTATACTGCATTAGTAGAAAAGGGCAAAAGATTACATTATTTATCAGGAAAAGATGTGAAGGATAAGTTTGGTATTGACAATCCGAGAATGCCATGCTTTTACTGTCTTCCAAAGATTCACAAAGATTTGGCAAATCCTCCTGGTCGGCCTATTGTGTCGGCCAGTGGTAGTTTTTTGACTAATATCTCTTGTTTGTTACATGAATTCTTTATGCCAATAGTTAAAAAGTTACCCTCATATGTGAAGGATGTTTTTGAATTTTTGTCAATGGTGAAGCAAATTAAATGGCATGAAGAGATGTTTTTCATAGTAATTGATGTTGTGAGTCTGTACACAAGTATCAAACATATGGATGGTGTAAGAGCAATAAAGCATTTTCTGGGAGATAGTCCCTTGGTGGAATATATAGTAGAACTACTTATGATGTGTTTACAAAATAACATATTTGAATTTGATGGGCAGTTATACAGGCAAAACAGGGAACAGCTATGGGGGCTCCGTTTGCCCCATGTTATGCTAACATATTTATGGGCCTGTTTGAACACTGCCATATTTATAATAATGAGTTTTTTTGCAAATATGTAATCAAGTATTACAGATATATAGATGATCTCATCTTTATTTGCAAAGGGGGTAGTGAGTTAGTTGAACACTTTATAGATCAAATTCAAGTGAATAGTATGGGAATAAAATTTGATGGACTACAGAAAGGTAGCAAGGTTAACTTTCTGGATGTGGAATTAATAGGAGATGGTTACCAACATAAGGTTATATCGAAAATACATAGGAAATTTTCGGAAAGTAACAATATACTACATGGAGAAAGTTTTCATCCCTTGCATACTATGAAGTCTATTCCATACACTGAGTTTAATAGAATAAAAAGATTATGTAGTGAGTTGAGTGATAGAAAGATAGAACTATTAGATAGCTTTTATAAATTTAAAGAAAGGGGCTATGATGAAGTGAATCTTAAAGAAAGTTTGAATAAAGTATGGGATAGTAATAATGGAAAATCTAGTGTTATATATTATAAGAAGAAAAATATAAAGGAACATAAAAGGGATGTTTATTTTATTACTACGTACTCATTAATATCAGATGAAATCATTGATATTATAAAATCTAGTTGGAATATCTCTAAAAAAGAGGTAGATTGTTTAAAAGACAAGAAATTGTCATTTTCTTTTAACAGGGGTAGAAACATTAAGGAGTTTATTGTGCATAGTAGGTTTAACAGGCCAAAAATAGAAATAATAGATAGCATAAAAGAGAAAGGTACAATGGCATGTGGAAAGTGTACAATTTGTAGATATGTTACTATACGTTTTGATAAAATTAATAATAAAAACTTTGAAACAAATGAATGTTTCTCATGCAAAAGTGAGCGAGTTATATATGCTATCAAATGCACATGTAATAAATTTTATATAGGTGAAACAAAAAGACAATTTTCTTGTAGAATAAAGGAACATATAAGGGATGTGAGGAATAATAAAATAACCAGTCCTATAGCCACACATTTCAATGAAATACATAATGGTAGTCTGGATGGTTTTGAAGCGACAATTTTGGAAAAAGTGTTTTGTAATAAATTTATGAATGATGAACAAGTAAAACATATATTAAGAAAGAAAGAAGCGTTTTTGATTTTGAAATTTAACACTATGTCCCCTAGGGGACTTAATCAAGAATGTTTCTGGAGAAGTTTTGTGTAATTATGCAAACAGTTTTTAGTGCAGTTCTGAGTAACTATGTATATAGGTATGTGTCCTTTTAAAAAGATATTTGGTTTAAGAAAGTGTATAATTGGTGTAATTAATCAATTATGTTATTAATCAGTTTGTAAACTGCTATATATAGTTGAGTGAATTTTTAAAAAAAGTGTACTCTGTTAAAGGCTGTTGGCCGAGGCGCTAGAGCATTTTATTTCATCTTGGTTTTCAAATAAATTCCATCTGAGGAGTTGCTGGTTTGCAGTTTGTGGTTCTTCATCATGATTTAGTTTCTTCTTTACCCTCTTTTAAAGCATCCTTTAAAATGTTCCTCTCATTTCCCTTTTCTGTTTCTTCCTCTACCTCATTTTCATCTTTTTCATTTTTCATATACCACTCTTACATTCTTTTTCTTATACATATTCTGTGCTTACCTTTCAACGATGTCCATAATTTCTGCTTTTTTATATTTTGACTGCCCTTTTTCCTTGTTCATTACAATAATTTTTTTCTCTCATTAAATCTCAACTTCTTACCTAAAAAATGGTCAGACGAGGCACAAGATGAGGTCATAACAAGGCCGAACTATGCATATCCACAGCTAGTGAGGTTTGGCTTTATTGGCCTGAAATTGTACATTAAAATGAGGAAACAAGTCATGGGCATTCAGAATTGCCAATTAGCTGAAACACCTGCTGTTCATTAGGATCATTTGCATCCATGTGCCTCTGATACAAGAGGTTTGGGAGGTCATTCAGTGGAAGTCCTAGCTTTGCTAGAGTTTTCATTTTGTTTTTACTGACTGGTTTTTCAGTGGCCTTCTCACTCATTGTTTTACCTAAAAAATGGGGAACTTCTTTTCTTCCTTTCAATGATATATATATATTGTCAGAATAGCATTCTTTATTTTCTTTTCTGCTTCTTTTTCAAGACTTCCCCATCCATTTCTCCCCTTTCTTTCACAAATTTATTTTTACTTATTACATGTCATTCTTTTATTTTTCCATTCCTCTCTGATTTTAGGTATAGTTTTTAAACTTTTGTTTGTACATTGTACACTGTATCAGACTTCGATAAAATTAATTCATCATGTGGTTTCCCACAATTGCCCTCATTTTATTCTAATACAGTTGATTCCTGTAATTTCTCCGTTAGACTTTTTAAAACGTTCTCTTCTTTTATTTATTTTCCTTCTTTCCTATTATTGCCCATAAAACCCTATTATCTGAAATTTTATCCAAAAATTAATGAAAGTGCCTGGCATAATCTATACAGCTCAAGCTTAAAAGGCTCTGTTCCCCAACAGAACATTTTGAAATTTAAAAGACATGTTAGCTGAGATGAGGAAAAGCTTCATTATTGGCTTAATTTACTTGTCTCTGAATCACAGTTTTTACCATGTTATGCAGATCATTGCTCATCTGCACAACACAGTAATAAACTGCTGCTTGTGTACACAATGGAATACCCCTAATTCACTCTCCAATACACACAAGTCCATTTATGCAAAAACACTCAAAGACTCAACCACCACAATCCCTGTACCTGTCCATAACATGTCTGCCCTCCCCTGTCTAGTGCCCTGCCCTCCACAATACATGTTCTAGTTAAAGTGCTTTGAAGGTAAAGGGTTTAGTGCACACCCTGGTGGCTAGTGTTTTCCCCCCACACCTGATCCCCATAATAGTTTAAGTGGCATTATAGTGCAAGTGTAGTTTCCATGGCGTTGAGTGTTTCACTTACCATGATCCCTGTAACAATTTAAAGGCCATTATGGCACATGTGTAGTTGTCCTGGTGTATTGTAGCTCCCCAAACTCCTGACCCCTGTACTGTAAGCCCATGAATTTAATGACTCCCCTGCCCTCTAACCCTGTACTGATTTAAGTGCTATAATGGTACTTGGTTTAAAGTAGTCCCTGGTGTCCTTTGGCTCCCCCACCCCAATCCTCATGAAGCCAGGCATGCTTGTCTATACAGCTGAGTGATTTTGTGAATTGCTCAGTGTGCAGATGCCTTCCTTGAGGTTGGTCCAGGGGTAAGAACATATACCTCTATGCTGCTGCACATCTTCATGTAGTGCACTGTCTAGCACCATGCTAGGGCCATGGATAAATACAAAAAAGTTACAACAACATGTGTATGAAAGTGTTTGCACTGTAGTACCTTTGGGAATACTCCCCTTTAATTTCTTTTATGTCGTTTGAATGCTCATTTTAAGTAATCCCTCTTATGAGAATATTCTGTGCCTTTACCTATTCTTAACCTCACCTTATTTACTACCTCTCTAATAATTTCTATCACTTGTGCTTTTCTCATCATTTTTCCTTTCTTAATTTGCAGTTAAGGTATCCTATCACCATAATAGACAAACTGTCATTTAACTTTGAATTTCCTCAAACATTTTTTTTCATTTACATTTGTATTCAGATATAAAAAATAAAATCAAACAGGTTGCTGCTTCACAGGTTAACACCCCTGCTCAAAAAATTTTAAATAAAAACAGCAACTAAGTACTGAGCAGAAGTGAAAATGGGAGTATCACAAAAAATAACAGTCCCACTTATAAAATCCACGTAGTTTAATGCAGATAAGGTTAAATGGATAAGCGCTTTCACTGTATCAGCTTTATCAGATCCATAATTAAACCCCTCTAACAGATAATATATATAGGAAAAACATAAAAACAATCAGCCTATCAATTCAGATTCAGATATACTTCTACTATTGTAAACACCTTCTGTCTTACTTTGGATGAGATGTTAAATGAAGGCCCCATCTGCCTACATCGGTGGCAGCTTAGGTGGATGTAAAGTATCCCACTATACATATCAAAAAAGATAGATTTTTTCTCTAATGCCTTGGCCAAATTTCCACTAGTAGTTTAAATACTACCTGAGATATCCATTAATAAGAGGCTACTAGCCTAGTGGGACTCATCTGCTCAACAAAGAATAAAAAATAAATACATATAAACACATATAAATATCTCTTCCTTACATCACACAGTTAAACACTCCCTGCCTCCATCACAATTATATCTAGTATTTTAAACTTTTATTTTTTTAATAATACTGTAATACCTGAACATGTATCACTTGATGTAGATCACATCACTTTTCTTTACTACAGCATCTCAAATTCCACTCTTTTCCTTTTATCTGCATATCTTGTATCAAGAAAACAAATTATTTCTGCATTTCTTTTTCACATCATTCACACATGGTCATTCTTTCAATATCACTCTTCATTGTATTTGCATTCAATGAGTCTATATTTACATTAATGTTTTCCTTTTTTTTAGATAATCTTTTCCTACCTTTCTTACTCCTCTTCCTCACCCTCTTCTCCTTTACTAATTTCTGGACTTCAGCTACTGCAACTTTTTTCCTGTATTTTCACATTGTATTTCCATACCTCTAACCCATCCTTTCACCACTAACTTCCACCCTTTCTTGCATAAGAACTTGATCTTCCCCCTCATTTTGGCTCCCTATTGAAATGCTGGCACTCAAAAGACTAAGTACCAACAAGCCGAAAAAAAATCTGAAGGCACAGGAGAAGAGCAAATCTTGAAAATTGCTCTTCTCCCTAAACCTCTTTTTACAGAAGGGCCAATCCCCGCTGCAACTCTTAAAGTTATATACACCAACTCCAAGATCTCCACACCTTATAGAAAAGGGAACATTCAAAGAAATGGCATCTTATAATATTCTTTTATGGAAATGACTCAGTATATATAAGTTTGTTCTTTCCTCCATTCAGTCGCCATGTTTTGGGACTTGCTCTAGCAGGTCCTGACATTTCAAATGGCTACCCTCATTTTCCTTACTTTCTCTTCCTTCATTAATTAGTGGTCAGTAAAATAAAAATGGTTCTCACTTCCACATTTCCCACAATATGGATTACATTTTTTTTATGGAATACTCAAACTCCAGACATTGACCCCACCATATTATTGTGCAATTTCAGATTAAGTGTCATTCATGCTCAGAAAACAAAAATGCTTTCAGCTGCAAGAACATACAGTACAAAGACTGGCACTGCTGAGGACTTCAGGACTTCACAAATAACCACAAACAATCTTGATATCCAAAGTTTATTAAAAGAACCACACTTAAAAAATAAATAAATGCTTTAACTTGTTCATTGTATTTTCATCCAAGTTACTGGACTTCATCAGATAAAATGAAAAAAAAAAAGCAAAACAGCACATTTAAATACCCTCCATGAAATTATTAAGAAATCAATTTATTAACAATGATGTAGATTTAAGGAGAAACTACACAATAAATCCCTAAACAAATATCTAAGCAACAAATGGATCATAATACTTTATACTGCTTACCCTTCTACTAAAAATCTATAGAAATAATAAGAGCTCTCTGTTTCACAAGGGTGCAAATATAAAAATACTTTTCCATAAAAGAATATTATAAAAATATATACCGTGCAAATATGTTATGAAAAGTAAGTTGTGAAAAATATGGATATAAATAAGTACACATACATAACCCCATGTAAAATCATACAAATATGATCAAAAATCTCCATAATATGTTTTTGCTTGCTTAACTATACATCAGTGCATAAATATATTACTACCTACATGAAAACCTTTGTTAAATAACTTAGGTGAAGATCACCTAAACATGCACAAAGCACACCCTTTTTATTGTGATACAATATAGCTGCTCTAAGTTTCAACACCAATGTGATGGGCACATATTCATTCAGACCAGGGCACCTATTGGCCTCAAAAATGATTGCCAATAAATTTCTCTGTACTCAATCCTCACCTCCCATGCTCCCCCAGGATCTTTTAAAATTTCTTCCAACACAAAAAAAAGTAAAGAAGGCCTGATTACAACTCTTAGCATTCAGCTGCCCATGTACTTAACACTCCTTTTCCCCTTTTCATATTAACATAATAGGTACATGCTGCAACTTTTTTTTTTTAATTACATAAACTTCCCATCTCCACAGTCGATACTTTTCTGTCATCCATACTTTTTCCTACTGTGCATATCCAGACCCAAGCTTAGAAAAATATATTTTTAACTCATTACTTTCTATCGCAGACATTCTACAATAGTTTTATTTTAACTGTACGTTTAAATTTTGATAAGCATTGTTCTTCCAAGGGGATATATTATTTCTTCTTTCATGTTCATTAACAGCTATTTCTGTTAGTACAAATGTCTCAAAAGTTATTTCATAGAAAAAATCAGTTCTTAAATACATTAATGCTGTACTAAGGGCATAGTATTAGTGTTTGTAACTTTGTACCCATTTATTTGTTGTTCTTCATTTGCTTTTACTCTAACCACATCCATTCTCTGCCAGCTCTCAACAATTCCAGGCAGCCCCCTGATATAATTTCTAATACTGCTCACATTAATATATTGCACCTTTATGTCATCTCTTCCCTTTATTGCTTTTTTCTCAACTTTTATTTTCCTTTTTTGTATGCTTCCATCTGTTGATATTTTCTTTATTTTATTATTGTTCATCTTCTGTCAAAATGCCCCAATTCTCCTTCTTCAGTCTCTAGTAGTTAATGGGTATTTTCTAAATGAAAAAAATTGTCCTTACAGCCCTTATGAATCATAACATCACAAATTAATAAAATCATTGTGCCACTTCATAGTGCATTTCAAAAATATGGTATAATTTTAATAAGACCACAATTCCTCCAATTTATCTATGTTGCCCATCAAGAAAAAAAAAAGGTTATTAGTGTAATGGGAATAAAATAAAAACAGTATATTTATAATCAAACATGTTTCTAACCCCACTCATTCATTATTACATCTCGATATGTTGATGTCATGAAACGTTTTCTTTCTTTCATTGTTTTTATTAAAATAATTGTAAAAATAAATAAATAAATAAATAAATAAATAAATAAATTGTACTTTCTTCTCATGTTCCTCATCTGACCATGCAACAACATATTAAGAAAACTGCATTATTTATTGGTACTAACCTAATCTTTTAGCATTTGCATGCTCAAAATGTGTTTTCCTTCCCTTCATTTTCTTTCCATGTTTGTAACACAAGATATATATTTTACAAGCCTTCCTTTTCACTATCATCACATTCACACAGTACTTTATATTTTGTTTACAAAATCTTTTTTTTCCTTAACTACTTAACTCCTTAAGTAATAAGCATTTTCAAAATGTCTCTGCTCCCGAAATCCTCACTAACTACTTTTATTCTTTATATTTAAAAGCTTATCCATTCAAAATGAAAAAGCATTTATTCTTATGTATGTATATATGTAGGTACATATGTATTTATGTATTTTTATTTGTAATAGTTCACAAAGAAAGTTTATCTTGGCCATGAAAGATCTATTTTCAGCAGAGGCACATGATGAAAATCTCCCCAAAAACAATGCAGCGCAAAAATACTCCCCAGGATTATCGAATCCATGTAAGACTAAAGTAGTCTTACACAGAAACGCCAGTGTAAGAGTAAGATGGCAGCGTGCCATGCATATTAATGAGGGCGCGCTGCCTCAACTCTAAGGCTAACATGGAAGCTGCATGAGTGCAGGGGGGTGTGTCGGACTGCCGAGTAGTCCAAAATTCCATGCCCCTGCAAGTCTCACAATAGGGAAATGTCAACTGACATGACTGCCCATGGGTGGGGATCTCAGTTCCACTGTTGCCATCTGTGGGCTCATGGGCATTTCCAAACATCCTTCCCCGTCAATGGTGTTCACCCACCACATGTGTCATATTCCGCCCCTGTATGCATCTTGTTTGTCTTGTCTGTTAAACTTCCCAACCTACCTCCCCAAATATACCTACTTCCCCTACCCCACATTCCACTCTCACCTGAAAAAAAAGAAAAAAAGGGCAATCTGCTCCCAAAGAAAAATGATGCCCCATACATAGCTGCCCATTTTGCACACATGTCCACTGGACACATAAACTGATATTTAATTGGCAGTACAACATACTTTGTTGTCCTCACTCCTCTCACAGGGGTCGAAGGTTTCATATTTCCCTCCAAATTTACTGCATATGCACAGCTGTTGCTGTTAAAGAAATGGGCAGCTATGGGCCTTCCCTACACCCGTCTTGCACATCCCGAGCTGTTTTCACTACTGTCTTCCCCTCTTTGTGCCCCATTTTCACCACTTTCCTATCTCCCCATTTTCTTTTCTTTCAAAGAAATGAGCGCGGGGGTTAATGGGAGTAAGCCGTTTTAAGCAGTAGTTAGCGGGTTTGTGTGAGTGTGCATCTGTGTGCGCTTGTTTGCGCTTAGTTAAGCATCGGGCAAACCTGTGCAAACCTGCTTACAACTGCTTAAAAGTGCCTTAGTCACTCTGTATGTCAGGGCCCTTGTTCTGCTTAGCAGCAAAATAAAACACCTCTGTCAGCCTCGAACCCCGGACCTTGTACACACTAGACTGCATGAAGTGCCACTAAGCCATGGTAAACATACAGCAAATTGGTGCTGAAAGAAATATATCATGCATCAGAATGAGTGAATGTAAAGGACAAATAGGAATGCCATAACACAAATCCTGTTCTGTGGATCTTTACCAGCAGTACTTGTGGAATTGCATTACATGACTGTGAAAAGAGAACCAGCCATTCTATTTATTTTATTTTACTTTTTTAAAATTTTTTTTTTATTTTACATTTGTTGACCGGGCTAGTCTAGCTAGATATATTTCCATTTTCAGTAGAGGCCCGGGGAGAAAAGCTCCACAAAAACATCACAATGAGACATAACAAGGAGACATATTGTTAATAAACACATTGAAATACTAATAAGAAAAAAGTATTAATATAAACAAATAGTAATAATAATAAAACCTAGTGATAAAGTTAACAAAAATTAAGGCACACCATCAAAAGTCAAGACTAGGGTTAGGCCAGTTTCAAAGCTTCTAAGTTAATTCAAATAGGCTATACCATAAGGCTCCTACTATAATAAAAAAGAACAAGTGGAAAGAGAAGAAGGAGAAAAGTGTAAGATAAAGGGAGCGGGAAGAGACAGTAGTCTAGAAATAGGAGAAGAACATGAGAAATAAGACAAACGAGGAATATAAATAAATGAGACAGACAAAAGGATATGGGAGAGGTAAGAGAAATGGGTCAGAGCATAGAAGGAATACTAGGGAAAAGAAAGATGACTGCTAGGTTTTCAGCACAAGATAGGGTGAAAGGTCAGGAGAGGGGGGGGGAGATGTCAGTCAGGTGTATTACATGAGCAAAGCCAGTGCTTTTGGTAGTACAGTTTGATTTGTTGTTTGAAGAGAGGTAGGGATGTAATTATAGAGTTATATCCCTAGGTAGCAAATTCCATATTCGGCCTATAGTATTAGTGAATAAAGAGTCACCAGCTAAGTTGTGAGCTTTTATAGGTTTGGTCAAGAGTTTAGCAGAGGAGCGGAGGGAGGTAAGATTGTTATAAGGGAGTAAGAGCTGAGATAGAATAGGGGTGTTATCAGGTTGGTACAGAATTTTATGGGCAATAGTAAGTTGAGAGATTGTAAGATGATTTTTTAGTTCTAGCCAGCCTAGAAGTTTCAAATTAAGGCAGTGATGGGTTTTGAAGGGGTTACCAGTGGCGAAGCGGGCAGTGTTATTATAGCAAGTTGCAAGTTTGTTTAGGTTAGTTTTCTTGAGGTTAGTGAAGATGGGAGAGGCATAAAAGAGAGTGGATATGAGATGGGAGTGGGCAATAGTAGCTCTAGCAAATGGGATAAGAAATGGTTTAATACGGTATAGGGATCCAATCTTTCTGTTTACTGATTTGATGGTATTGTTGATGTGTTGATCAAAAGAGAGATTATTATCAATGGTTATGCCAAGCAGTTTAGTTGTCAAGTCAGGAGAGATGACTGTGTTGTTGTTAGACAGGATGGTGAAATGTAGTGGGGAAGTACGAGTGGTGGGGGTGAAGAGGAGGAGTTTAGTTTTTTTAGCATTAAGGAGAAGGTATCGTCTAGTAAACCAAATTTCTACTGTGTTGAAGATTTGTTGGGTAAGTGAGAGTAGGTTAGAAGAGGAGGATGCTGAACAGATAATAGTGGAGTCGTCAGCATATTGAACGCAGGTGGCTTGAGGAATAACAGAGTGGAGATCATTAATAAAAAGGGAGAAGAGAAGTGGGCCAAGAATAGAGCCCTGAGGGACTCCAATAAAAATGGGGAGTGAGGAGAAGATGTGGTTGTCCCAAAGAACGGCTTGTTGTCTGTTGCTGAGATATGAACTAAACCATTTTAAAGTAAGTTTATCAAATGAAAGGGATTCAAGAATAGTAATTAAAGCAGAGTGGTTAACCATGTCAAAAGCTTTTGAGAGGTCAATGAAAAGAGCAGAAGAGAGAAGGTTATTATTGTGATTGCTGTTGATAGTATCAACAAAGGAAAGGAGGGCATTGATGGTGCTATGGTGAGGTCTAAAACCATGTTGACAGTTAGCTATAATATTGTGTAGGGAGAGATACTGTACAAGTTGCTGATGAATACATTTCTCCATAATCTTTGCTAAAGGTGAGAGAAGTGCAATTGGTCTAAAGTTAGAGAAGTCAATAGAGTTACCACCTTTGTGTAGAGGGATGATATGAGAGACTTTCCAGATGTCAGGGATGGTTCCCTCTTGGATGGTCCTATTTATAAGTATAGATATTGGGTATGCAATTTCTTTGGCTGCCTTTTGCAGAAAAAGGGAAGGGAGTTTATCGGCAGAGGGGGTGCAAGGCTTTAGTTTGAAGATAAGTCTATAGATGAAAGAGGTAGGGATAGGTTGTAGAGAGAAGTTGTAAGAAGAGTCTACTAGATTATTTGGGGGGTAGAAGTTATTAGTGTTCAGTTGACCAGCAAGAGATTGAATGGTTTCTATAAAGAAAGAGTTAAAAGCATTTGCAGTCTGGTGAGGGGTGTCTGGGTCAGCATTTAGTGGGGAGGGAGTTTTGGAAGTTCCTGGTGATAGGAGTCTATTGATTGAGGACCACAATTGTTTTGGTTTGTTAAAATGGGTTTCTTGTAGTTCACAGTAGAACTTTCTTTTGTCATTTATTATAGCTTTTTTGGTAAGGTTTCTAAGCTGGCGAAAAAGAAGGAAGTCAGAGCTAATTCTATGGCATCTCCATTTGGCCCAAACCTTGTGAGAGGTGCATTCTAGCAGGAAATAATGTTACAACAGCACTTTACAACCCCCACACAGTATCATAGCAGGACAAACACTAGCATATCTGATTAGGGCAGAGGCCATACTTCCCAACTGTGACTAATTTTTAGGCATGTCCCTGATTTTGAGACAGGTTTTAGCTGTGTCCCTCTGAAACCATCTGAAAGGCACTGAAGTTAGGCAGAAAGGTGGGGAATTACACTTAATGAATAATGACAATAAATAAGAGTTAGACACTGCTTCTACTTCAGGAAATGTGTATTAATCCATATGCTATGGTTCTCTCAAAGTCTCAATTTAATGACTCTAATATTGTAAAGGTGTACCTCACTTCTACCTACCTTTCCCTGAGTCTGTTCAAATGTGTACCCGAGTGCTTGAGAGGCCTGGCAGAGGCAGAAACACACAGGCATATCAGCTATTCTGCTGTTACAGACTGTGCAAATAGCTTTGGAAGGAGTTCCAGAAGCATACCCTTATGTAGGAGTACAACATTGAAATACCAAGGGATGTAGCCATGTACTGGTAGCAACCAACTGTGACAATGCCATTGTTCCAGTGCTGAAAAGACTGGTGTGGTGCACAGACAAAGAATAACAGGCTAACCTCTGGCTACCATCTGGATAGGTCCACAGTTGGGAGCTACGCAAACAGACTACTTGCCTTGGTAAACTAACAGGTACACAGCAACCCTTTAAGTCCAGCTAGATAAAGTTCACACATTAATACATAATGCTCTCTGTCCTTCTGCACCCCTACCCAAATGTACAATATACCTATGTGTTCAGGGTTCACCAAGGATGTAGGAAGGCATACCCAGTACTGAAATTTGTCCAGATTCCTTGAGCAGCCTGTGCTAATGTCAACACTAAAAAAGCACAAACTGTTCAAATGTGAGTAAATTAATATTCACAGTATAGCAGTTCACAAACAGTTCATGTGCCAAATGAATACATCTCAATAACTACTTTTCTATGGCAGTTAATTGTATAAGTAGAAAAGAAACTACATACTCCCATGTATCTTGTGTTAGCATTTGTAGGGGTGAGTACAATTCAACACTGACAACTGTGTACTGGAAGGGGCAACATTCAGGTCTGAGTACAATATTTAAATCATTGGCTACACCCTAGCTTCAGATATTAGCACTATACCAACCTTCTGACTTACACAACGGTATCCACAGCAAACAAGTATGGGCCCCACTTTGGAAAGCTGAAAGGGCTACGCCTACCTGACATAGCAATTTATAGCATTGGGTTGCTATGACAGTGAGTATTGCAATTACCACACAGCAGGCTGCATGCAGTTACCAAATGGTGGCCAACAATTGGTGCAGAGGCTATCACATGCACATGCGCAGATACCTATAAAAGCAGGCTGTACTTGCTGGCCACACATACAAGCATCCAATTGCAGATGTTGAGAGAGAGAGGGAGAGAGAGATAGAGACAGAGAGAGAGACACACCCCCACCCACACCAGGGAAAAAAAAAAGCCAAAGACACACAAAACTGAAAATTATGAACACATACAAAGAAAAGGTATGTAACAGATATGTATTTACTGGCATGTAGTAGATGTATTTGAAGACTACCCTACATACTTTGAAACATCAATATGTGGCAGCAGTACGTATCTAAGCACAGATGCCCTGCATAACTACTGCCATGGACAAAGCAGTGTGTAGCTGTGTGCAGTGGGACATAACTGTGATATATGTAGCTCAGCATTAAATGTCAAACATCTGAACCATGTTATCTGTGGTCTGTACAGTAGTGTGGACAATGGCTGTTTGGGGGAGTAATGCATACAGCTATATAACCATGGATGTGACAGAGTAACACATACATGCTAGTCATATCAACGTGTAGCTTAGCATTGGCAACTGCTGTACCAGGCTTGTATGCTAATCTAGCATTTACAGCTATGTATACACCCTCTTATTTTACTGTGTGCTCACACGTGATACCTGTTCATGTTGCAGCAAGACTCAACAGGTCAGCCGTGAGGTCCAGGGACTTACAACAGTGTGGACCTTGTGTGTGTATGGCACACACATACAGAGAGATATATCTGTGCCACATATATTTGCATCTGTACATGTGCATAGAGCAAGGGACATACTGCAACTGTTTCTGAAGGGAGGTCATATATATGTTGGTGAAGGTTATGTGCATATATGTATGTAGGTAGTAGTGTGTGGCAAACAAGACAGCATGCAGTGCTGGTATATGATATGGGGTGGTTAAACGCTGTGGGTGTGATTTGTTAGCTTTGCAGTGTTGCAGCCAGTGAGGCCTGCTAAAGCCACATGGGCTGAGAACACCTTCAATGCATTTGGCACAAGACTGTGCAATATCATTACATAACTGTATACCTCACATACTTCACATAATTGATATTCCCACCATGAAAGGTGTACTGTATATGTGCCTATATGTATATCTATATGTACACCAATGGATGTTTATATGTATGTATGTATATATATATATATATATATATATATATATATATATATATATATATATATATATATATATATATATATATATATATATATTATATATATATATATATATATATATATATATATATATATATATATATATATAGAGAGAGAGAGAGAGAGAGTCATATTTACTGCGACAGATGCCTGGTGACAAAGCCATGGCCTCAAGCTCAATGTCGGAAATTCATTGGCATCCCTTTTGCTAAAAACTCTGTACCCATGAACTACCACATAGGTGGTAGTCAACTAACAGACCATGGGACACAGGTGGACAGTAGTCTCCCCCTTGATAATCACAGTGCCACACTAGTCATGTAAACTGTCTACATGGCAAACCTCATCACAAAAGCTGTGTCATCCAGGGAAAAAGCGGTCAGTGTTCCCCTCTACTCATTACTCACAAAACCCATTATAGAGTACAATGCCCCTTCTTGTATATACCTCAAAAGACATCTACAGCAACTGGAAAGGCCACAGACATACCTCACAAAGAGTAATACTGTCCTCAAACAGATGCCCTATGCAGACCATCTAACAAAACCACAGCTAGACTCTGTCACATACTGGCAACCCAGAGGTGACCTCTGCCTAACATACAAAGCTATGTCCAACCCAGAGCTGTTGGACATGCTCCACGTAAACAGATCACAATCCCTATGAGCTACACACTCTAGGGACCTAAACCTTGTCACCTAAATAAACAGAACATGCTGGAGGGATATATTCCTATCTCAGAGACATCCCATACTCTGGAACAAACTAACTATCAATAGTAAACAAAGCTCCTCGGTAGCACTCGTCATGAATAGTCTTGATGATTGGATGGGAGATATGAAATACACCCCGGGAATCACCTCTGTGGCTCTGCTTGACAGGGACACATGAAATTAAATTACTTGGGTGTCAAAGGCCAGGGTACCATCTGGCAAGGCTTCTATAGGCCCTAGGGCCAACAGCCTATTACCTACCTATGAACTAATACACACCCATATGTACTTGTTGCAATAATTGCTATGTGAGGTTGACTGAGTGTGATGGTGAATGTGATTGTGAATGTGTCACAGTTGTGTATATGTGGGATAGCTTAGTGGGAAACTGTTTCTGTTATGGTATTATGTGTCCTAGCTCTGATCCCAGCAAAAGATGTGTATGCTATTGCTAGCCAGAAAAAGCAGTATGGCATATGGTCTGACGTAGTACCTTTGTGTTAACTGGGGTGTGCCATTGGAGGATAAAGCGGTACATGTATACTCATTGATTGGTACTGCTAGTGAATCAAACCCCTGTATGAACTGTAGTATTACCTGAAGCTGTAGGCCTAAACAGCACAGTATGTTGTATGTCCACATTGCTTAGAAACACTGTTTTGTGTGTTCCCTGTAGTGCTCACAGATTACATACCTCAGGCATAAGGGTTTGTAAGTACTGACACACAGTAATGTATGGTACACACGTAAAGCTTATCTGGGTTGCCATACCTCTGTGTCCTGTAACTATGTCTGATGTGTGTGTGTGGCTATGCCTGTAACATGCACTCGATCATATGTGTGTTACAGGATATAAGTGCGTAACTAGCAACATGTATAGTCTAGTACAGCAGTATGCCACCTATATTCACGAATGTGCACATATTGTAGGCAGGGGTTTCCAATCAACAACTAGTGTGGTATACTGGTAATACTGTAACTGGACTTTACAATCATTGCAATGGATTACATATTTTGTTATGCATTAGCTTGATATATACCTTCTGTGGCTAGGTGGTGCATTGTGTCGCATACAGTGTGCCATGTACTGTTGCATAGTCTTGCACAGTGGTTTATCTTTGTTGCTGTGCAGAAAATGTTTTAATATATAGAGTGCGTCAGGCACTTTCAGGCAGTTGTGGGTTGAGCACTGATATGCGGTATTGAAAGTGTGTATCCTCTGACAGAAAATAGTTTGCTATTTATGGCAGTTCAGTGATATCTGTACTGTAGAATGTTAAGTATGCCACATGACTTGCTCACACATATTGTTTCATTGTCTTCCAGGGTCATGGCCCACCATCGCAATCCTGCCTATAGTCATGCAGAGGATGAGATATTAACCAACTGTCTCATCCAACACTACACCCTGCTATTTTCAAGAACCAGCCAGGACCAGCATGAGCAGAGTGCGCTGTGGCAAGATGTTGTCTGTAGGATAAATGACATAGGCATGCATAACCGGACATATGAGCAGGTACGACATCACTGCAGTGATTTACTTAGATATGTCCTGCAGCGTGCGTCTGATGTCCGTTGTCAACAGCTTGCCACAGGTGGTGGGGTTGCACCCATCCCCCCCTTAACAGAGTGGAGGAGCTGCTCCTGAGCCTGGGGGCTCCTGGCCAACAACACCAACAGCACACATGTATCATCATGGAGGCCGGAGCCCCCCAGCAAGTTCACATGGAGTGTGCAGGTAAGATGGCATATCTGTAGACTACTGTTACCCATGCTGGTAAGTGTGTTCTACATTCAATATTGTAAATAAAATGAGCATGTCATAGGTGAGGTGTAGGCCATGTACACATGTAACACACCTATGCATAATGCATGCTGTGCATGTTTGCTGTGAGACTATGCACATCTCAGTAATGTGAGTGGCTGCCTCAAACACATGCAATACACAGAGCATCCCAAACAATTGTGGCTGCACTATAGTGGACATTGGATAAGCAGTCGATACACATGCACTTGACATACACAACTCCGTCATATGCAGTACATGTTTATATGCTACACATGGCATATTCAGACACACACTGTAAGGTCACACTCCAGTATCCCAAATGTCATCCACACAGCACACATAATATATCTGAGGGGAATAGGCCTATCATGGGGCAGTGCGACATTCTGCAACATGCAACACATTCATGTTAGGCAATGCTCCCTATTGGGCACCTTACAAACCCATGTAACAACTGGCGGTGAAATGGTGAATGTAGCCATGGTACTGCGGTTCAGGTACAGCATGATAGGTGGCGGTCTGGCACACATAAGTAGCCCTTGAGTGACCACATGATGCTGCATGATTTTGACTCATGGTATGGCATGCCATTCAGTTACAGTAACCACAGTACTACACATAGCATTCATCGCTATACACCTCAATGTGTGTGTGCAAACATATGCACCTATACACAATATGCATAGCAATCACCATTTGCACAAAGTGACACATATATGTCTTGTAATGCTATTGAGTGTGTAGGTCACATGACACACATTGGGTATGTGTGATGTTTAATGTTGCAGTTGTGTTGTAGCATGCCATGTCATGGCTGACACTGGCATGTCCACAATATGTTCTGCACCCACCATAACTACTGTACAATGGCTATGTTAAGCAATGGTATTCCATCAGGTATACACGCACCACTCATCCTGTGTGTATACATAGCATGCGTGAGCTAAACCTGTGTCCACAATTATCTGCTAAAGACACAAACGCTCTAATCAGTAACGGATATCTGTGTGACACACAGATAAACATCCAGCCATGGTATGTATACCTGTGAGTGATGGTGCACAGCACATTGAAGAGCTTGTAATACTTGCACAGTAATCTTGTTTCCATGTACACATTGCATTCCAGGGTGAGGCCAATCACTGAACAACAACACACATGCATCAAAGCCATGTATACTGTTATTAGCAAGGACTGTCTACACTCGCACTGCATGCTGTTGAGCAACACACGTCCTGCATGCTGACATGTGTGATATTACTGTTTGTCTTGTGATACTGTACCCCACCATCAACCACTATTGGGTATGTTCTGGATTGCTAGTGGTGTGCGTGTGTGTGTGTGTGTGTCTGTGTGTGTGTGTGTGTGTGTGTGTGTGTGTGTGTCTGCTTTAGTGAGGAGTGTAGTTGTATGCATGTGTGCATGTGTTCATGTGTGCATGTGTGCATGTGTTCATGTGTTCATGTGTGCATGTGTTCATGTGTTCATGTGTGCATGTGTTCATGTGTGCATGTGTACATGTGTTCATGTGTTCATGTGTGCATGTGTGCATGTGTGCATGTGTTCTGACATCATGTACAGGTTGTAAAGTGTGTTTCCTGTCTTTCTCTCACAGGTGCTGAGGTTGGGCTGGTTCACTGCAGCAGGGAACCTGATGTCACTGACACAAACAGTGATAATGAGGATAGGTGTGTTGAGGCACAGGCATGTTTGCCAGGGTCTGTCATTGGGCCACCAATCGACAGTACACAGCTGTCCACCCCATCCATGCACACAGTCATACTGCCAATACATCCCTCATCACCAATGCCCTTAGCTGAGGGACAGTCTACAGTCGGCAATGGCCAGGACAGTGTGGTACCTATGGCACATGCATCCAGACACAGCAGCCATATCCAGAGGTCTGGAACAATACCACATAGGCAGATGTCCAGGGCTTCTCGTCGGAGCACTGCTGGTCATCATGCCCCTGGCAGATGTGCCACAGTTCTTACAACCTCACGCATGTTCCAGGCTGTCATTGAGGCACAGGCATGTATGGGATGGTACACCAGACAGGGACTAAGGGCACAGAGGGCACATAACACCGCTTTAAATGACAGTATCCATGACCTAGCAGGTGCCATCCGTAATTACACTGAGGTCATGGATAGACGTTGGGGTGAGACATTAGATGTCCTCCGCAGTGTCATGCCCATATGTCAGGACAATGCGGAACAGGTGAGACATCGACATGGACGTATGCCAGCAACATCAGCAGCTGGCAGTTGCTGCAGATGTCCCTGAAGTCAGAGCTGCTCCCGTAGTGCCAGTACCAGCCACAACAATGTTGGGGGGGCTGTTCATAGACCATTCTAGAAGACCATGTGCACGTGGCTCTGGTCAGTCCCAGCAGGGACCTGGGTCCAGTGTACATATGTCTACCTCTGAGGATAGTACTCTGTCTGGATCAGTACCTGATACTGTCAGTAGCACCTCTACCAGGCACATGTACCATATCCATGGCCGGAGACGGTGATCTGTAAAGCCTGGCAGGTACAGTCTGTGGCTGTCCCATGAATCCCCATAAATGGCAGCCACATGGTGGAACTGTGTGCATGCAGGCACACACATACATAAACCAGACACCTAGGGCTAACACATATCCGCACACATTACATCAACAGTGGCCCATACCAGTACTCTTGGCCCTCACACACACACACACACACACATACATGTCAATTGCATGGCTCAATGTAGGCCTCTGGCAAACCAACACACCCTGTGCATATGATGAAACCTGTGCCACCTCCTGTCATCTGTAACATTGATGCAGGAACAGGCTAACATGGTGCTGATGCACAGGGTGATTTTATGGCAGTATAGTAATGTTAGCATGTTGTCAGCAGTAAAGTGTAATGTTATCCTTGAAGGTGTAGCTGAGCAGGCATGATGCATTAAAGCTATGATTGTCAATGTAGTATTGTTTACACCAGTGTTGATCCCAATAGTGTATTGTCTGCCCACGTGCCACTTGGCTGATGTGTGCAGTATTGGCAGCATGTGTTAGAGAGTTGACAGTACATGTGGGATGTGTGCAGCACAGATTTGCAGGTGTATATTTGTGAACATGGTGGAGGTGCACTGTCTGCATGTATGTGCATAGTGGACACATGGGCAGGGTGACATGCCCTGTATTATACAGTGTCAACACTCCATAGTTTCTATTGGTGGCCAATATGCATTGTACTATACACATTTTGGAACTTGGGTACACATGTGTGCATGACATGGTTTGACACTGTGCTGTGGGTGATACTGTTACTATCTGTCATTGGTTTGCATCCTGGTAGTATACATAATCTCTACAGCCTGACCATAAACAATCTTTAGATGATGTCTTGACAACTGACACACAGATGTAGGACACACAGTAACATTTGTACGCTTCAGGAACCATACCATGCCAGTAACCAGTGGTATTCACCTGCAGCCATTCCTGGGACCACTCCTGATTGCCATATAGCTCATATAGGTACAAGAAAACACAGTAGGGATATGTCCGTCCACATCTGGGAATGCATACTGTGGCCTATAATGCATTCTTTAGATGAAACACACATCCTCCACAAGGGTGTCATACAGACAGATACCTGTTGTCAAACACATGCTGTAAAGCTATAAGCCAACTAAAGCATGGTCATCCACCTTTACAAAACATAGTAGCCCCACAGTACCACATAGGTAGCAGCCCCCAACATGCTGACAGTTACTGATGTGCAAATACAGCCAAGTGTTACATCATCACTCCTTTGGTAATCATATTTCCAAAGGTATTTTGAAATCCCTTGGTGAATCACATAAGCAATAAGGGGTCTGCATGCATATCCACAAGGGTTGTTGTACACCTATAATGTATAGCCATCATTGACAGACTTTGCTGCATTTTAACTGGTCTGAAATATACCTCAGGCATAAACCCTCACTCACACTATTCAATAGAAAACATAATTAGTGTGCGTGACACGGATGACCTAGGCCAGGGATCGCTGCAGTGGCTGGGATTGTCACAAGCATACAGATGTAACATAAGGTCTGGAAAGCGGCAGCACAACACTCTGTCGAAGATAACAGATGTGTTCATGGAGAAAGCAGGGTTTCCACCTCTGAAATAATTGAGGTCACATGTACATATATGTATTTGCCACACAGCTACCTGACGTGCAATGCACATACTGTTGTCATTGTGATATGTCATACAGTAGTAAAAGCAAAACCAACAACACAGTGACCAACTGTGTCACACACATAGAGCACACACACACTCACCAAGTGCAAGATTCAAACCCCTACCTAACTACTTTATGATACTAGAGCAGTATGCATTTACACGATGCACTATACACATTACTGGGAGTTCCCCTTTCCACAGGTATATTTGTAGGATGGTGGCATCATCAGACTTGACAAAGATAAGTATACCACTTTTAAGGTGTTGTAGGTGTCTCCAAAAAGGTTGCTCCTCTTCAAGAAGATGCACACACACGCTTGTCAAGTGCAGGATTCAAACCCCTACCTAACTACTTAATGATACTATAGCAGTACACATTTACACTATGCACTATACACATTACTGCGAGTTCTCCTTTCCACAGCTATATTTGTAGGATGGTGACATCATCAAACTAGACAAAGTGGGTTACATTAGGTGACATTAGGTGAGCTACATAGAAGGAAGTTGTAGACACTTTGGCAATGTGATCATCAAAGGAGAGTTTACTATCTACCGGGGTCCCCAGAGCCATAATTACATTCTCTATACATACTGGATTACAACCTATGTGGCAATTTGTGTGCACTTTGTTTTATCCAAAGGGGATGACTATGCATTTTTTGGCATTCTGCTTGAGGGCATTGTTTTGGCACCAGGTATCTGTCTCTGTAAGACCCTTCTGTAGGATGTTTGTGTCAACCATGGAGTCGATTATGGTCCACAGTTAGCAGTCATCTGCAAACATGATCATCTATACTCCTCACTTGCTTGCCTGTACATCTGAGCAGTATCTACTGAACAGGTGGGGTCCCAGGACCAATACCTGTGAGATGACAATTGTGACTGGTTTAGATTCAGATATGGGACCCGCAACTCTGAACATGTGTGTTTGATCTGTGAGCCAGTTGGCCACCCATCCTGTAACATAGCTGTTAATGTTCAAGCTGGTAAGCTTGTCCATGATGCCAAAGTGGGGAATGGTGTTGAAAGGCCTTAGTGAGGTCCAGGTGGGCTGTGTGGATTACTTTCACCTCCATCTATGTCCTTGGTAACTGTTTCAAATAAGTCAACTAGGTTTAGGAGCCAGGATCTACCTTTGACAAAGCCAAGTTGGGTAGAGTCCAGTGTCTGGAGGTCCCCAATGTCTTTGTTTATGGGTTCCATGATAATCTGCTCCATAGCCTTGCAAACCAGGCTGAGTAGGCCTATAGGGCAATGGTTTCCTGGTTCTGTTGTGGCACCCCCTTTGTGGAGCTGGATGAATGTTGCTGTATGCCATTCATTGGGTACATAGCCTGTGGTAAGGTTGAGTCTGGACAGTGAATGTAGGTGAGGGTGTAGTTCCTTTTGAGGTTGGTGTAAGTCGCAGCCTGGGACACCATCCAGTCCCATTGATGCTGTGTTCTTAGCTTTGGAGAGAGCTGTTTTTACCTGCATGTCCATGAAGTCTGGTGCTCTGCATTCTTCTGGGATTGACACAGGCCCTTTTGGGGTGATGTGGGGGGGGGGAGTTTGCACTGAACTTGTCCCCCAGGATGTGGCCAATGTAAATTGGTTCAGTGTATCATTTTTTCCATTTTGCAGTAGCTGACAGCATTTTTGAGAGTTGCCACCTAAATGTTTGGTATAGCTAACGAAGGCTTTGTGGCTGTTATTCTTACATAACTTGGCAATTTGTCTTTAGAAACTGGCCTTGGATTATTTTATGAGCGATCATTGTTTCTTCCTAATAATGATCAGTGATGCCTTTCCTTATGTGAAGTTTGCTCTATCATGTGTCCGTTCCCTCCTTCTGTTGTATAGCTTATTTATGTGCGACAACCACCAGATTGGTTTCCTATTTTTGGAGGAGTGCATCTTGGTTTTATTTGGCATGTCTTGATCCATGCAACCCTGTAGATGCTCATAGAATGCACTTGTGAATGATTCAGCAGATTGTATAGCATTATCCTATAGCAAGGGTGCTTTTGAAATTTCCACTTTGGTCTTGTGAAGTGTGCTGTTTGCTTCAGATATTTTCTTCACAGTGGTTTCCCTGACTGTAGGGGGGCGTGCTGTGGATGTCCAGTGTGATTACTTTATGATTTGATATTACCAGTGAGGGGTTTATCTCTGTTGTGGAACACTGGTACCCCATGTTGGTGATGATCAGGTCCAGTATGTTGTCACCTCTAGTGGGCGTGGTGACCAGCTGTTCCAGAGCGTTTGAGTTTTTAAGCTTTAGGAAGCATTGGGCAAATGACGTTGTACATGTGTAATTCTCCCAGTCAGTGTTTTTGTAGTTGTAATCTCCACATATAATGGTGTTTGGTAGGACCTTTATATTTTCCACTGTTCTCAGGAATACTGAGTGAGGGTCCTGAGACAAGGTATGTGATCTGTAGCAGGCTATAATCTGATAAGCAGCTTTGCCCAATGTTAGTTGCACTTGCTTGGACTCCAAGGCCTCATGCTGTGCCACTAACCTGAAGGTGTGGGTATCCATATGATAAATGGATACATCACTTCCTTTTGTATTTCACTCTGGGTTTGGGGCTGAAGATCAGAGGGATTGAGAGTGTTTTATGTGG
This sequence comes from Protopterus annectens, assembly GCF_019279795.1. NCBI lineage: Eukaryota > Metazoa > Chordata > Ceratodontiformes > Protopteridae > Protopterus > Protopterus annectens. The sequence goes on along the minus strand of NC_056733.1, from coordinate 1,652,885,114 downwards.
AGCATGTCCAACAGCTCTGTGTTTGACATAGCTTTGTATGTTAGGCAGAGATCACCTCTGAGTAGGTGATATGTGAGTGAGTACAGCTGGAGCATTTTGAGACGGTCTGTGTATGGCATGTAGTTCAGGCCACTAATGCTATTTGTGAGGTATTTCTGCAGGCTTTCCAGTTGCTGTAGATGTCTTGTTAGGTACATTGCAAAAGGGGCGTTGTACTCTATTATGGATCTAGTGAGTGATGAGTATAGGGGAACAATGTCCTCTTCTATTCTGCATGAGACACATTTTGTGATGAGGTGTGTCACATAGAAGGATCTCCTGACTACTGCGGGGATGTGATTATCACAGGTGTGTCCACTGTCCACCTGTGACCCAAGGTCTCTTATTACACTTTCAGTGTTAAGCATACTACCGCCTATGTTGTAGTTCATGGCTACAGAATTTTTCCCAAAGGGGATGACAATGCACTTTTTGGCATTGAGCTTGTGGCCATGGCTTTCACACCAAGCATCTGTCTCAGTGAAGCCCTTTTGTAGGATGTCCACATCTTCAGTAGTTTCGATTATGGCTCCTAGTTTGCAGTCATCTGGAAACTTCATTAGCCACAGACCTTCCATGTTAAAGTTTAGTTCAGGGAAGTAGATACCAGACAGGACAGGACCCAGGACTGAACCCTGTGATACTGCACTTGTCTCTGGTCCAATGTCGTACATGGAGTCTGCTACTTTCACAGTGAGTGTTCTGTCAGTTAGCCAGTTGGCAACTCATCTTGTGACATAGCAATTTATACCTAGTTTAGTGGGTTTATCTATAATTCCAGAGTGGAGGATGGTGTTGAAAGCCGTGGCAAGGTCTACATAGGCTGTGTGAACCACCTTACCCTTGTCTACGGTTCTGGTGACTGCTTCAATGATGTCTATCATGTTTAGGAGACATGATCTGCCTTTTACAAACCCAACATGGTTGTGGTCCAGAGTTTGGAGATTACCAATGTCTTTTTTGATAAGTTATATGATGATACATTCCATGGCCTTGCAGAGCAGGCTCATCAGACTAACAGGGTGCTAGTTCCTGGGGTCCATGGTGGCACCCCCCTTGTGTAGAGGAATAACCATCACTGTGCGCCATTCAGCAGGCACAAAGCCTGAGGAGAGGCTATGGTTGGACATGGTACGTAGGTGTGGTGCCTGTTCGTTCTGTAGTTTGTGTAGAACACAGCCTGGGATGTTATGTGGTCCCATGGGTGCTGTATTCCTGGCTTTGGAGAGTGTTTTTTACCTGTGCAGCCATGATGACAGCAACCTTGCTGTCTTCCATTATAGAGATGTGCTCTTTCATGGGTGAGAGGGGGGGTAAAGTTAGCACTAATCCTATCTGCCAGGATGTTGGCAATATCAGTTGGGTCTTTATATTTAGGCTATTGTGCTGTAACTAAGAGCAGATCTGAGTGTTGCCATTGAGATTCTTGACATAGCTATAGAATGCTTTGTGGTTGTCTTTAGAATCAGTGTTGATTTTGTTTTCATAACTAGCTTTGGAAGATTTTATCATGGATCACAGCTTCTTACTGATGTGGACCATGGAGCTCCTTCCCTCATGGGGTTTTACCCTCTTTTGCAACAGTATTTTCCTTTGGTTGTGCAGTTTGTTTATGGCAGGGGAACACCAGATTGGCTTCCTTTTCTTGGTGGATAGCGTCTTGGTTCTGTTTGGGATAGCACAATGTATGTAGTCGTGTAAGTGCTTATAAAGTGCAATTGTGAACAATTCAGTAGTTGTAACTATATTGTCCATCTGCATGAGTGTCCTGCAGTTCAGCACTTCTGTCTTAAGAAGCATGAAGTTGGCTTTGGAGACATTTTTTAACATGGTTTCCTTAATGGGGGTGTGGGTCCAGGATGTGGATATGTAGGGTAATTAGGTTATGGTCTGATGGGACCAATAAGACGCTGACATCAGGTGTGGAACACCGGTCACACAGGACAAACCAAACCCCATAACCAACACAAATAACCACAAAGTGAGCTACATGCTACTCATTGCCAGAAGTCTCAGCCTCAAGATGCACACACTCGAGGCACTTCTCATTATGGGGAATATTGATATCTGTGCAGTATCAGTAACCTAGCTCAAGGCTCCAGACAGCACACCAGCACTACCAAGATACAACTCATTCCATACCATCCAGCATCAGAACCTGAATCATAGCACATAGGGTGAGGATGTATCCATATTCATCAAGAATACCTACACCTCTCTCTACATGCTCTTGACAGCATATGTGCCCATAGAATGTTGTACAGCAATGGTCTTCACACTCCACAGGGGTGCGGCCACAAATACCCCTTGGCATTCATGCTCTATGAGCCTGACGAGTGTGTTCTGCAAGGCAATGGAGCCAATCATAATGGAAGTCAACAATACAGAGATTGGGGACCTTCACACAGTTGAGCACACCCTGTTTGGCTTCATCAAATGCAGACCACACCTCCTGAACTAGGAGGATTTCTTTGACAGTTACCCAGACTACAGATGATTGAAATGAGCTCCGCACAGCCTACCTATACCTCACTAAGGCCTTTGACACCATTCCCCAGTCAGGTATCATAGATGAACTCACCAACCTGGCCATGAATCCATACATCCCAAGATGGATTGCAAACTGGCTCACAGATAGATCCCACATGTTACAAGTTGCTGGCTACATTTCAGACTCTACACCAGTAACAACTGGTGTTCCCCAGGATTCAGTCCTGGGGTCCCTCCTGTTTGGTATAGACTTCTTAAATGTACATGCCAACACAGGAGAGTTGTGATTGACTAAGTTTGCTAGGAACTGTAAAATGTTTGCCATAACTGATTCCCCGGAAGACAGACATAGCCTCCCCAAGGGACTCTATGAGACAGATGTGTGTTGTCAGAATCATAGCCTCAAGCTCACTGTGGAGGAATGCATAGTGATCCTCTTTGTTGAAAACACAATACACACAAACTACCACATGGGTGTTACCCCCTTAAAAATGACAAGGTGATAAGGGATCTGGGGACACATGTACATAGTCATCTTTCCTTTGACAACCATGTTGCCAAAGTGATTGGGTGATCCTATGTGGCCCACCTAATCAACAAAGGGTTTGCATCAGGATCCAAAGAGGTAGTGTTGGCACTCTACTCTAACATCATCAGACCCATCATTGAGTACAGTGCACCATTTTGGATGTACTCGACTTAGCCTATCCAGCAGCTGTAGAGACCACATAGGTACCTCACCAAGAGGATTACTGGCCTCAAACAGTTGTGTTATGCAACACGACTGGTAAAACTAAATCTGTTCTTTGTTGCGTACTGCCTACTCAGAGGCACACTCTGCCTAACATACAGAGCCATGTCCAACACATAACTGTTGAACATGCTCCATCTATACATAACAACATTGAGTTGCCCTACACATTCCAGGGATATGAACCTCATCAGAATGATGAATACAACATGCTGGTGGGATAGAGTACCATCCCAGACACTTGCCTTACTGTGGAACAGAGTCACAATGTACATCAGACAGACCCCCTCGCTGACACTCTTCAATTGGAACCTTGATGAGTGGATGGGAAACAGACAATTCATGCCATTCATCACATCAGCAGCCCCACTAGAAAGGGGCTTAGGGTACTAACTATTATAACTAGACCTTGGGAGACTACCCAATGGTGTGGTGAAAGCTGGCCAACTTGCGTAGGCTGATATATGCCTTCGTAGAGATAGTCTACTACATACCTATGAACCTATGTGACAGGTACATGTCTACAGATAGTAGATGTGTACTTCATTGTACAGTCATGTTGTACAGCAGGCACATGGACCACATACACTGTAATGCTTACAGATACTGGTGGCTGTTATGTACAGTGTGAGAGATGTGCACCTCATGCCTTTCATGCCATTGGGATGTGTGCTGGGTGGGACGGTCCTGGATGGCTCCCTGTCATGGTCACCCTCTTACACACATCTCTGCCCATCCATCTTTGGCTGATTATACTATGTCCCTCCTACATATATATAGAGGTACATAGGAAAGTAATAGGCTATCTGCCTGAAGGCATATATTAGTATGGCCAGAGTGTGCAGCTATCACCACCCATGGAGTTAGTTCCCTAGGCCTCTGTGTAGTAGAGCTGATGAAATGATCCATGGTGTGACAGTTCAGTTTCACATACACTCATCAAGGCTCCTCTGGAAGAGTGACAGTGAGGGTCTCGGCTTAACGTCGATTGGGAGCCTGTTCCAAAGCAAGGGAAGTCTCTGAGTTAGTAATGTGTCCCTCCAACATGTTCGATTTAATGTTGTGATGATGATATCCCTAGAGCATGTTGTACAGTGAGCTTGGGTTTACTTCAGATAGCGCATTTACATCAGTTCTGCATTGGACATAGACCTGTCTGTTGGGCAGAGATCTCCTGAGTAGACAGTACGCAACAGAGTACAGATTGAGTTATATTCAGTCTTGTTGCATGGGGCAACTGTTTGAGGCAAGTAATCCTCTTGTTGAGGTACTTCAGTGGTCTCTCCAGCTGCTGAGGGTGCACAGTCAGATTCATCGCAAGTGTGTTGTGGTACTCTCTGATGGGTCTGATGACTGATGAGTAGAGGGAACCTCCTTTGACCTACATGCAAAGACTTTGGCAGTTTGTGAGAACACATAGCTTGATTTTCTAACCACTTTGTGAATATGTTTCTGGACGTGGAGAGGACTATCCACATGTTTCCATAGATCCCTTGTTATCACCTACATATTTAGGGTGTTGTGGTATTTGTATGACTGCAGCTCGAGGCCATGATTTTAACACCGCATATGTCTGACTGAGACCCTTTTTAAGGATGTCTCTGTTGTCCCAAACATCGATTATGACAACTTTTTTGCAGTCATCCACAAACTCTGCTAAACATAGCCCTCATGCGTTTGATTGTATTTCTGAACATTATACACCAGACAGGAGGGGTCCCAGGACTCAGCCATGACGGACAGCAGTTGTTACTAGCTTGAACAGGAGACCGCAATTCTTACCTTGTGGGATCTATCTGTGCCCCAGTCGGCAATCCATCAAATGACATACATATTTATGCACTGGTTGTTGATTTTGTGGATATGACATGTTTCTGGGATATTGCAAAAGGGCTTTCCATGGTCTATGTGGGACGTGTGTAGCTCATTTCATTGATGTATGTCCTGGGTGACTGCCTTGAAAACAGTCTAGCAGGTTTGGGAACCATGATCTGCACATGACCAAACCAAAATTGGTAGGGTTGGGTGTTTGTAGGCTCACAATAGCTCTGTTTATGAGTTCCATCATGATGGACTCCATGGCCTTGCAGATCAGACTTAATAGGCTTATCAAACAATAGTTTCTATGGTCTGTTGTGCACCAACACTTGTGGAGTGTGCCAAATGTTGCTGTAACGCATTCAACAGTTTCATATCCTGTACAGGGGGTGAGTCTCAACAGACTGTTCAGGTGCAGGGTCTGTTTGTTTTGGTATTTCACATATGACACAGCTAGGGAAAAGATGTCATCCCATAGACACCATGTTTTTAGGTTTGGAAAGTGCTGTTTAACCATTGTATATGTGATTTCTGAGTTTTCACAATCTTCAGGTATGATAATGGGCCTTTTTGTCAGTTGGGGGGGTAAATATGTATGAACCTGTCTGACAAGATGTTGGCTGTGTCAGTCATGTACATGTATTCATTTACAGTTTGCACTGACTCAGAACATATATGTGTTTACATTGATATATATGACACTGCGGAAGAAAACTTCATGGTTCTCTATGGACTCTTTGACAATATTTTTGCCAGAACATGGATTGGATAATGTTAGGAGTGCTCATTGTTTATTGATGACACTGATCGGAGATTTATTGATCTTCTTTGAATTTTCACTTTCTCTGAACAAGTTCAGTACTTGTAGTACATAGTTTGATTATGACAGGAGTCCAATTTATTGTATGGGTCTGTTTTCAGATAACTGTGTGCGCAAGGCAAGACTGGTGAATAGTGACAATTTCTGGGGTAAGAACTGCAACTGCCAGTTATGTGTGGCCCACTGCTGTACTCAGACATGGCCTAAGTGTGTGAGCATGCCCAGTATGACCTTTCAGTATGTTGTTGACTGACATTTGCTTTGTTTACTTAAGTGTGTGAGCATGCCCAATATGACCTTTCAGTATGTTGCTGACTGAAATTTGCTAAATTTGTTGAAGTGTGTGAGCATGCCCAGTATGGACATATATACTATATGTGTGTGAAAAATCAAGTTGGTTTTTACTTCAGGGCTCACCTTTGTGTTGTACATCGACAGGAAGCACACTGTGCCTGCAGGGCTTCCATGAGTCCCTTTGCATAGACTTATCAACATTTCTACATATGGGGGGCAGCTATTATTTGTACATTTCTACCCGGGGGCACACCTGATTGTTACTGTGGGTGTACATAGGATGAGGGGTTCACCTGACACTTATACACATTTGCTAGGCCTGCACTGCTATGTCAGGTACTCCATTTCAGTCTGTACTGTTGCCTATTGTACTGGCTTGAGGCATACTACCGTACTACAGAACTTAGCTTCCAATTTCACATGTATTAGTTTGTGACTTCTTAGCTTAGCCAACCCACATCACACTGCCTGGCCTGCTGTTATCTGTCTGCATAGGCCTGGGGGGAAGTTCAGAGGGCATGATACAGCATTTGTTTGTGTTTGAGTTAGTCTACAATTGCCCTGCTGTGTCTGTGCCAGTGAAATGCTGTCATGGCTTAGTGGCTCAGTACTGTGACTATAGATAACAGTATCCTGAGTTTGAGCCCTGTCACTGCTTTTTATTTTCCTGCTGGGCAGGCCTGACTGGTTAAGGAACAATAAAGCAGGTGTGAGAGTGTTTAGCCGACTTTGCCTGACTTTGCCCAATGTTGCCCAACATTGCCCGACATTGCGCTAGTTTGTGCGGTGAGCAGCTCCATGCAATTCTGCTTAAATATGCTAAATAGTGGTAATATGTGCTTAACACTGCTTTATATTGCTTAATATAGGGCAATCCTGCCTCAGGTGGTGCTGCAGCGCTGCCTATGTCGGATGCACATAGTACACTACCTATACATGTTTGAAAATAGGTAGTGTCAAGTTAGGCATCCCTTTTATTGTATGTGCGAGTCAGAGAGAGGTGTCAATTCCAGGGTTCCTACTGAGTCGGTGTATGTGCTATGCGTTGCCTCTTTGCCAAGGCCAGGGCATACTGGGCATGCCTCCTTCTGCCTACTGGGGCAGGCTCAGGTTGTTCCTCCTCCGAGTCACGCTGTGCCTGTGCAGGCCTTGGCAATGGTGGGGGGGCTGTTTGGCCCTGTCCCATGCTGTTCCTGCTGCAGCTGTTTTCACAAGATCATATTGTGTAACATGGCACATACCATGACAATTTGGGTACATGTAGTTGGTGAGTACTGCAAGGCTCCACCAGATGTGTCCAGGCACTGGAACTGTGACTTGAGCATCCCAAACACATGCTCAATAATGTTTCTTGTTTGTGCGTGTGCCTCATTATGGAGTTCTTGTTCGGGTGTGTGCATTTCTGATGGGTGTCATCAGCCACGGCTCCAGTGTGTATCCAGCATCCCCCACTAGGTGACCGTCAGGGATGTCCCCATTGGCAAATCTCTGGTACAGCTGCGTCAGATGCCAGATGTGGGAATCGTGATAGCTTCCAGGGCAGCCAGCACACACATTCATTATTATGCCCTGGGCATCACACACAACCTGGCAGTTGATGGAGGGGAAACCCTTGCAGTTGATGTAGACCCTACCCCGCTCACCGGGTGGTGCTTTGATGTGTATGTGCATGCAGTCTATTGCACCCACCACCTCAGGGTATTCTGCTATTTGGTGGAAGAGATGCATATTGCTGGCCAATGCCTCAATGGAACTGGGGAAATATACATGCTCACCGATATATGCTGACATGGCATCCAGGAACTGGTGCAGTACCCTGGATGCTGATGCCGTGAAGCCCCCATCATATCCCCAGTTGGTCTCTGGAAGGTACTTGTAGCTAGTATTCATAAGCCAACACATACCTTGGTATCCACTGGGATGGGTTCCCCTCTGTTGGTTCTGTGTGTGAGGCATGGCCGGCACAGCTCAACAATTTGCTGCAGGAGGTCTCTGTCCATTCTATAGTGCTCCACTATCTCCAGCTCATGTAGCCCCTGGTAGGTTACCCTGGGTCTGTACACTTTTCTCCATCTCCTCACTGTGGGTTGCTCAGCAGCATTCACAACATCACCACCCTCAGCACCTTGAACATGTTGGTTTATAATAGCAATGGCAGCCCCTAACATTTTGTCAGCCTTAAGCTTTTTGAGTTTTCACTCTTTCTATACTGCAGTGTTGCAGAGTTCTTGTGAAAAAACAGGTTAGACTGCTGTTTGCAGAGTTTAAATTGCTGTGCTGGGCTGGGCTAGTTGACTGCCTGTGTAATTGGCTGATTGTGATATATCTCACTTGGCAGCTCTGCTAGTTCTCCTTGGTTAACTTCCTATTACTTATTTTCCTTCCTTTTTCCCTTTCTGTTTCCACAAGGGGCAGCGGCACACAAACAAATGCACATGCACACACACGCGCCCACATGTGCGCACACAAGCACACACACATGGTGTAAGCATGTTTACAAAAAATTTCAGATATATCCACGGCGTACACCTTTGGTTTCTTGTTTTCAGCTACTACCACTGTGAACACGATTTTTGAAATCCTGAGCAACTCAGGGTGAACACATGCCACTGTGCTCCAATCACCTTACAGTCTTTCAGACATACCCCCTCATGATGTCACATACCTTCTACTCGACTACTACCCTACTCCTACACTTACACTCTAGGGACATGGCTCACATGCCGGGGAAAATTGGGATTCACTATCCTTATCCTCATTTACATAGGATGGCCTACTAATGCTTGGTTACATCTCTCACACTGAGCTTACCCCCTTAGCAACCACTACTCAGTGGCCATGTTGTTTTCAGCCTGCCATTCAACTGCATGGCAGAACAAGCTTTTTATTGAAAATGCACATTTGTGGCTATTTTTCCCTTTTTTTATTTTATTTATAGCTCAGCACGTTTGTGCGATGCTGCGCTATGCTTAAACATCGGCGATCGGGGGGAAAAATAACATTGGATTTTACGGATGTACAACATTTGCAAATGCCAATGGCCTTATATTTGGCCATTGGCATGCTTACTCAACTAGATGCATCCTTTGTTTGGAGCTGTCATAGCTCCATTTAGCTATCTGCAGAACAGTACTCCGTTACCAACGGAGTACATTTCTGCAAATAACACTACTCTTACACGGACAGGTTAGTGGTTCCTGGATCACAAATTTACCTCATTTGCATAGCTTTCTGCAGCAAATGAGGTAATTTGCATACCATAACACTGTCCGTGCAGGAGTAGCTTTAGAAGCTGTCGTGCACGCCCCTGCCGGCTATTGCTGAATCACTCGGTAGACATAGTGCCTGTCTGCCATTTTACACTGTTCTTACATTCCATGCAAGCCTTCATAAGTCTGGCCCACTGTTAAACAGAATAGCATATAAATTAGGTTACACATTTACAAAAGTTCTCTCTCTCTCTCTCTCTCTCTCTCTGTATATATATATATATATATATATATATATATATATATATATATATATATATATATTTATATTTATCTATGTGTGTACATATATATTTGTGTGTGTGTATACACACACACACACACACACACAGATATATATATATATATATATATATATATATATATATATATATATATATATTAATATATATATATATATATATATATATATATGTGTGTGTGTGTGTATATATATATATATATATATATATATTGTTTAACGTTGATTGCATGAAAGTGAGAAATGCGAACACTTAGATATGCGAACCAGAAGTACAAAAAAAAAAGAAGAACGCATTCTGAAGTGTCGAAAAAATGACATAGCGGAATGTAGAATTCGCTCATTTTTGAACCCGTGTAAATATGCAATCCCTGTCTTGCAGTAATGTGATACAATGAGTCTGTGACACACCAACATGCATTCCCATAGAGTAGGGAATGTATTATAAGTCCCAAACAACACAATCTAGTAAATTCACACTGTTCCTGTAACATAATGAAACATAAGGCATATCATGTGCAATAATAGCATTCCTGTATCCCAGATCACCTTAAGCAGATGGTTTTCAGCCATAAATAGTTGCTATTTCCAGTGATGTTAGAATGAGCAATGCTTTGCAACTAAGCGCACAAAGCCCCATGGAGTGAACTTTGCCCTATTGCATAACAGCCGTTCGAAGGCTGCTTCCTTGTCCATTAGCCTCTTTCTCCTGTGGTGAAGCTGGAAGACACAATTCATGGTGTACACACTTGTCATCAACATGGTTTTGCTCAAGTTGAATGGCATGCAATACATCAAGCAAATACAACTGCTTCTTACCCATCAAACTCCTCAATCTCCTGTGCCACCCCTCCACCATGTTTTGGCTACGCGGATAGCCCATGGTGGATGTATCAAATTGGTTCCAAAATGTGATGTCAAATGTGCGGGGCAATCTCTCTGTTGTGGAACCTCTCATCCCATACCGTCTTGGCCTGCTAAGTATATAGTTTTCCCTAAAGAAGGTACATAGGGCTGTACCACTTTCAGGTATGTCTGACTCAATTTCACTAAATGTGGAAACTACATTCTCTGGGCCACAAATGCCAGTGCTGGAATCTCCTTACAGATCATAGTGAAGCTTATATCACTTCCAAATGCTGCTGCCAAGTGCAGCTTCTGGATCTGGTGCCATACGATTTGGCAAAGGTGAAACCAGCAAACTTTAGCCGATGCATTAGGGAGATGTTTCTTAATACAATTTAGTGGTGCCCTCTTTAAGACAGTGAGCACCATGTTTGGCATCAGGGATAGATTATGATTCACACATAATTGGAGCACAATGCTCCAGAACAGATCATAGCACTGTTCTGTCTTGCTCGGCAAAATGCAGTACACAACTGGGCAGACCTCCCTGCTCTTTGAATTGTCCAGAGCACAATGGATGCTATATATCTGCCGACATTCAGATGTACTTATGGGGAATGTGTCATCAGCTATGATGTACTCTGAATTGCAAAGCATTTTAAGGTTCTCAGGTGTGGTTATCACTACCACATGAACCTGATTTACCTCATCCATGGTACTGTGCTGCACTATAAAGGACTCTGACTTTATAGGAATCATTTTGGACCTAAGGTCTCTTAATGACTTCATGGCCTTAAAAGACTCTGCCTTTCTGTTATACCTATGCCTCGTTATACTCTGCTTCAGAGCACTTGTCGTTCGTGAAAACCTTCTGAGGAAGTGGCGGCCGGTACCTCTGAAATCACCTTACAGGGGTCCTCAATAGAGAGTTCTGCCCTCCTCTTCAGTTCGTCCCTTACCCTAAACACCTCTGTCTTCACCACATCAGGAGCATGGTAGTGTTCTTTGCTCTTTAACATTTTAAAGCCCTCAGAGTCACCTTCAGTCACACACCTGCCCTTACATTTGTCTCTATTTTGCTTTATGCAACACCAGTATTGTTTCTCATTCAATGCTTTCTCTTTGTAGTATTAGTAACCGTCAACAACTAACAGCTGTCTCCCTTTTTGTGTAGTGCTAATACCGTAAACAGCAATCAACACATCAGGCTTGTACGGAACTGTACTTGCATCCTCTTAAAAGAAAAATACAGTTATTTACACACTGCTGGGGCGATTTAAATTGTCATTACATTTTTCTGAATTCTGATTCTCACCTGCATGACTAATTTGTACAATCCAAAACTTTTGGTGTAGCAGAGCAGTGCTCAGGGAAGCAAAACAGAGCAGAACACAGCCTCACTCACGTTGTTAATATCACAAAGTCTACTTATATCACATTCAAATGTGCAAAACATAATTAAACAAATGCACTTAGTTATACGACTATTCTGTGGTTCACCCTATTTGTATTCAGCATTTTGGAATCTTGAAAAACTACTTCCGACCAAGTAGAGTTCGCACTTATGACTTTCATACATTCAAAGGTAAACCAATGTATATATATATATATATATATATATATATATATATATATATATATATATTTATATTACTAGAAAAAATAAAGAGGATAAGTTGAAAGACAGAATATAAAAACTAACACAGTAATACAGCAATACAATAATGAACAAATTAGTATTGTGGAGAAATAACTGCATGAAAACTATTATTTCAGATGATATATTATAGACAATTTATACCATTGACAGAGTGAAATAAAGAGATTTATAGACAATGAAGAAAAGTATATCAAATTATTTGAAACATATACAAGAAAGATTCTGGAAATAGAAAATCTCAGGAATAAAATTATGCAAATAGTCAGAGTGAAAGTTTCATGTAGCAAAAAAGAGTAGCTGGTGACTAGAGTAGACTAGCTTATGGAACATAAGCAGGGACAGAGCCAAGAAGTTAGCAGACAGGACTTCAGTGAGAACTTGAAGATTTGGTAGGATGAAATTTGTGTTTTAATGGCAATAAAAATAAGAAACCCGCAGGTCGCAGTTACTCCGAAAGCTATGAACCTATAACAACCAGTAAAAGTGTAGTAAAATGAAAAACAGTATAAAAACAGTACAAAAATGGTGGATTTCATGACATCAACATATGGAATTTTATGGTAAGAGTCTAAAGTCCAGCAAAAGATAGGGTAAACTAGCAACAACTAGGAACAAAGGTCATCCCATGGTGAAAAAAGGTTAGCAAAGTAAGTGGTTATTTCACAAGAAGAATAATTATACACTGTAAAGTCACCTTTAGAGTTCTTAATGGTCTTACAAGAAATAACATGGCTAGGTTCAGTAGAAACAAAGTTTTGACTTACTTTCAGTTATTCTACTGTCTGTTGGTGTGACTGGGCCTCTGCAGTGGGTGTACCTATCTCTGATGATACGGCTGATATGCATTCTGTATGGCCTTCAAGCGTTCTGATCAGTGAGGGTATGTAACATCTAAAGGGTCATCCTGGTCAGAGGTTGCATTATCTGTATGTCCAAATTGCTCAATTTCACCCAAATAACCACCTTGAAGTAGGTTGTCATAGTTTGCACTATATAAAGATGAGTTGGGATTACCCAAGACTGGGAAACCAGTGGTGCAGAATAAGCTGTACGGTTCTGGTAAGCTCGCAAATCTCTTTCATGTCTCTCAATTTTCCTGATTTTAATCACAGAAAACTGCTGATTTATAGTCTTGAAAATTTGACCATAATCATATTGGTATTGGTTGAATGATAGATCTTGTGTAATGAAATCATCAAGCTTGTTAATATCTGAATTTAACTCTTCCATAAATTTGTTGTTATGCATATATTCACACCCTTGCAGATCAAAAATGTCAATAAATAATGATGCAAGGGAAAATCTTTTACTAAGCCTGTAGAGTAAAGGCACATGTGTAAACCCTTCAGGACTTGATTCTCTTTAATTCATTTACCTAGAAAAGCATTTTCAAGTTGTAATTTTTTTTTAATTTCAGCAACTTGTGGTCAAATTTACTTAGACTATGAGCAATGGTAGTATTATTTTGTGGATGAGAACCTGAGAAACAAAATTCACCTTACAGACAATCCTTTAAATTAGGAAATTCCTTCAAAGTGTTATTCCTTTCATTACTTATGTCAATGATAAATGTTTCAGCCATAAACCCTCTCAGGTTCAAATTGAAAGAAGCAGTAGGTAACCTTGAAAGAGACTCAGCAATTGGAACACACCCCATCTCCTACAAAAGAGGGGAAATAGTTCAAGAAAGAACTTCAAAACATTGAGAAAGCTGTTAGACAAGCAAAAGTTAAATCCCCAACTGAGATTTGCAAGGCTGAAATGTACAGTTCTGAAAAAAGGTTTGAGAATCCGTCAGTCCTCCTGAAGCCATAGCTGCAAAAAAAACTCTTGAAACCAAAAAGCCAAAAAAACAATAAGAATAAGATACCCACTGGCCACAGAAACTCCAACAGGTACAACAGTCAATAAACATGCAGTAAAATGCAAAACAGTACAAAATGGTGGATTAGTGCTTTTGTTTATTAATATAAACTTCTTCAGATAAAACCACATTGTTTGAACTCCATTTAAATAGTATTAGGTAAAAAGTCACATGGTAAAAAAATTCACATGATAGACATCACATGATCACCTGGTTGCCAAGCTCTAGGCAAAGGAAAAAAATTAAAATGACAAAACACATTTTAAAAAGGCAATATAAGACAGATCTTCTTCTTCTTTCGGCTTTTTACCGGTTAGGGGTCACCACAGCGGATCACCTGTCTGCTCATGATTGGCAGTGGAGTTTTACTGTGTCGAGTTGCCAGCCCGGCGCCCAACCTTCCACAGAAGACACACACATGCACACTCACACCTAGGGCCAATTTAGAGTGTCCAATCCACCTGCAGCATGTCTTTGAGATGTGGGAGGAAACTGGAGCACCCGGAGGAAACCCACGTGACCACAGGGAGGACATGCAGACTCTGCACAGAAGGCACCCCAGCAGAGGATCGAACTGGAGAACCTCTTGCTGTGAGGTGGCAATGCTAACCACTGCACCACTGTGGCCACCCACAAGATAAGACAGATAAAATAACTTTAAATACTTCTTAATTGAGTTGTGAATGACATTTAAATAAAACTCTCTCTCTAAAGCCTTCAGTTTTAATACACAGGAAATTGATGTAAAACCATTAAGTTATGGACAGCTACCAGCATTTAATTGCAGTTGCCAATACAATTCACATTTTTCTAAAAGTAGCTGCCAGGGACCACAAAGCAGATCAACTGGCACCCTCTCTATAACCACTAACTTAATGTTGTGTCCAGGAAATGTGCGAGTGTGCCTAGCTAAAGTATTGCTTTCTTTTTTGTGTTTAATATCATTGTTATATTCCCATATATGATCTTTAAAACACCATTCAGTTTTGACTATATAGTAGGTTGAACAACAGTCACACAAAGCAGCATAAATAACACCCATGGTAAGGCAGTTACACGCTTCTTTCATCTTAAACTTAAAATCATTGACATTAAATTGCTCACAACAAAGAATACATTTGCACATAGAACTGCTCGCACAGTTAGACATCTTAAAATTTGTAAGAGCATTGATGGACAAATTGATTTACATGAATTTAAATATTAGAATTTAGAGTCACCCAGAATACCAACTATTTTTGGACTTCCAAAAATTCATAAGATAGTCATTTTACCACCAATCAGACCGATTGCTAACACAAAGGACTCCATCACCCACACGTGTTAAATTTCTTGATGAGAAACTGAAACATCTTGTTTTGGGTGAGGAATATATCTGTAAAGATTTGTGGCACTTTTTAGAGAAAACTAACCAACTAGAGTACACTGACAGTTACACTTTTGTCACTATAGACATTAAATACCTCTATACGGTTATTTCTCAAGACTTGGGTTAATGAAAAAAAGAATAAACACTTTTGAAACACTTTGTCTTAAAAAACTTTTTGATTTTTGACAAATAATTTTTTCTTCAATGTTCAGGTGTGGCTATGGGTTCCACCTGCAGTGGGTTGTACAAATATGTTTTCATGACCAAGTGGGAGTACACCCACTTGTTTGCATCTGACTTATGAAGTCCTGAGAACTCTATCTGCATTTCCTGGATGATATCTTTATTGTTTGGGATGATGAAAGCAATTTACTTTAGGAATTTCTCATTTATATTAATCAGATCACTGAATTCCTCAAGTTCTCTTATGTGCTGGATAATAACAATATTACTTTTTTGGAGATTTGGCTTTATAAGGATTCTATCAACAAAAAACGTGAAAGCAAAATTTATAGGAAGCCTACCTTTTCAAACATGTATCTGTATTATACCAACTCCCACCTCCATCACCAGAAGAGTTCTGTAGTTAAGGGACAGTTTATTACAGCTGCATACGTGGTTTCTGACTTTGAATTTTTCTTGGATTAATGTGAGAATATTAAATGTATGGTTTTGGCAAGAGACTATCCTGTTAGATTTCTTGATTCATTGATGTATTAGGTGATCAACAAAAGAGATGGCACCATTTTAAACCCATTTTACAGCATGCCCACCCTCAGGAACCTGCCAATACCCCTGATACTACAGTGGAGCTGATGGACCAGAGCATAATTTTGTATAACAACATTAGTTCCTGTACTGACCCTTCCAACAATACTTGCAGGACTGATGCAGTTTTGATTTGTTTATTTGTTACACAGTACAACATGGACAATAGCCTGATTAGAGACATTCTTTATAAAAAATTGGGCTATTTTGAAGGATGATAGCTAGCTTCCTGGTAAAGTGAGTGAAAAACCTCTAATTACCTTCAGGAATGGACAGAATTTTAAGTACTTGGTTGAGCATGTTGGAACTCATAGCGGGAAAATGATCTTACAAATTTTAAGATATCTAAGTGTGGGAGCTGTTTTCTGAGCAAATTTATTCTTTGTTGGGAACAATTTAATATTAATGATTTTAAGTTTAAGATGAAAGAATTGTGTAACTGCCTTACCAAGGGTACTGTTTATGGTGCTTTTTTGACTGTTTTTCAGCCTGTTATATAGGCAAAACTGAATGCTGTTTTAAAGATTGTATATAGAAACATAACAATGATGTTAAACACAATAACGAAAGCAATGTTTTAGCTAGGCACACTAGCGCCTTTCCTGGACACACTTTTAAGTTTGTGGTTATAGGGACGGTGTCAATGGATCTGTGTCATGGTCTCTTGCAGCTACTTTCAGAAAAATGTGAGTTGTATTTGCACCTGCAATTAAATTCTGGTAGCTGGCCAGAGCAGAGATAGTTTTATTTAAATGGTATTTAAATTTCACTTAAGCATTTACCGTTTTTTTCATCTGTTTTATCTGGTGGTTTTAAAATGTGTTTTGTCATTTAAATTTTTTGCTTTGCCTAGAGCTTGACGACCAGTTGATCATGTGATTTTTATCATGTGACTTTTTATCATGTGATTTTTTTTTTTTACCATGTGAGTTTTTACCTGCTGCTATATAAAAGCAGTTCAAACAATGCGATTTTATTTGAAAAAGTTTATGTGTATTAAAAAAAAGTGCAATTCTATTTTGCATTTTTACTGCACATAGTGGCTGTTGAACCTGTTGGGGTCTCTGTGGCCTGCAGTTTTCTTATTTTATTTATTTATTTTTTTTGCTTTTTGGTTTCAAAATTTTTAATGATGTTTTTTTAAATCAGGGAGTCATTAATGTTGCAGCTGCATCACGGCCAAACCAACACAATTCACATCCCCAGCATGATGAACAGCAATGCAAATCAATGTGTCTGCAGCTAGGACACTGTGCACAACAAGGAGCCTCTTGTTGCATCTACAATGTAATAAGTCACCTAATGGCCACATAGAAGTACAAGCACTTGAGATAATGAGTGGCATCAGTATTGGATACAAGTGCATGCACACAGTTGTTTAATGTTGTTAGAATCATCAGCAGTGAGAGGTTACATATATATAAAGATGTGTATTGCAAATGCAAGAAACACAGATGCTGAGGCTGAAGCATAGGTTAAACTGTAACAGAACCCATGGAGATGCCCACAATCAAAGTTAAAATGGAGTTGTCAAACAAAGCAATTGATGGAAAAGCAGACCAAAGAAGTACTCACTTTCAAGGAATGAGAAGTATATGAAGGAGAGGTGGGGTATTATAAAGTAACCAGAAGTAACAACCTTCATCAGACCTGACTGCATTGGAGTATTAGTCCAGGAATGTAATTTAAAAAAGGAATACATATAACTCTATGATTTGTCAATATTGCAGTTCAGTCCACATGTCAGTATATCCACAGTGTACTGGCAATGTGATCCACTGCAGAAGTCAATGTGCAAAGAGTCAGAAAACACATACCAAAAATATGCAGGACATGTGCAGATTATTAAGATAATTAAACCTGCAACTTCCCCACATGCATGCTTCATAGAAATATATTAACAGACAGAACCACTGCAACAAACCAAGTGATGAGGTCATATAACACATATCTGGAAAAGTAGGGAATGTAGGAAATTTTGTAATCTGCAAACAGAAAAGCTGCAAAACATATATACAACCCCAAGGGTATGTGACAACTACAAACAGTTGTAGTGATACAGTAAAATTCATGGCATAGGGATGCTTTTACATCAAGAATGCTAAAATCATGGCAGTGGCTGTACTTCATTTATAAACTGGAATGCACATGAAAGCTGCTCTTTTGTGCAGGTGATTAGCATTTACAACAGATTTTCCTTCATGTATTCTACTAGAAGCACATTTTCCCTAAATGCCTATCTTAACACATATCATGTTAAAAAGTGTGACTGTCCTCCCATAGTGCTCATACTCTTCTGATAGGACTTTTTCTTTCATGGGAATAGGACACATAATAACACCAAATGAGAAACATATGAACCATATGAACAGAACTGTATGAATGCCTATGTCTATGCCACTCATGTGCTAAAGACCACTGTAGTATAAAGGCATGCTATAGAAGCAGTGCTAGAAAAAGTGACTAAAATCACATGTTGGGGAATGGACACATGACAACAGTATAAACACAGTACATATCTGTGTTCATAATCCTTCTTTGTCACAAGGATAGAGTCTTCAGATTAGCGAATTAGAAATGACATCTAACAAGCACTCATAAAAAGGTAATTGCAAAAGATTTTATAGGAGAATAGAACACATCATAACAGGACAAAATGCACCTACCTGGTTTCAGGGACATTCTAAAGTCAAAAGTCAAAGACGAGCAAGTGAAGCCACAGAAGAATGTATAGCACAGGTATATGAATATACACACACATTTCATGTAAATGCTAGACACATTTTGAAGACAGAAAAATGAACAGTAGAAAATAACAGGGGAGAATATTAGAACCATCCAGCCATTGTACACATCATTGCATAGGTGCAATGAGTATAACAGCTACCACATGCACTTTTAGGTTCATAGGTAAGTATTAGGCTACCTGTCCTTGTGGGCTGTTTTGAGCCTAGCTAATATTCCTTGGTAAGAATCAAACTCTGTATTTCTTGGATGTGTGGTAAACACCTTGCCCATTATGCCAATTGCCATCTTCAAACAGGAGTTAATTTTGACCCATAGGTTCATACTAGGTTAATTGCCCTGAATAACCATTTTTAAGTCTTGTCAAAAACCCAAGCTTGGACTCAAACCCTGTACCTTGTGTGTATGAGTTGAAAATCTTAACCATTATGCCAACTCCACCTGAAGGGTTCCTTGTATCAAGGCTATGATAGTCCAGCTGGGACCTGAATCCACAATTCTTGGTTTGAAAGCCAATGTCGTATCCATTAGACCATTCAGGCCTAAAATAAGTGAATAATAGAACTGCCTTAAAGTGACATTTTAAGCTTAGATCTTCACTTAAGGTCAGAAGGGAACCCTGGATCTTGTTTCTGTGGAAGTGAATACTTTAACCATTATGCTAAACCCACAATATCACATGAATTTTCATGTTTACTTTCTGTTATACTTGAATGTCACATTATTAGCAAATTATGATTTTTGTCAGACTGCTACAACTTAGACCTCAGTGGAA
This sequence comes from Protopterus annectens, assembly GCF_019279795.1. NCBI lineage: Eukaryota > Metazoa > Chordata > Ceratodontiformes > Protopteridae > Protopterus > Protopterus annectens. The sequence goes on along the minus strand of NC_056733.1, from coordinate 1,652,865,365 downwards.
TTAAATCACTAAATCCCTGCCTGTTTAACCAATATTCTACACATAAGCACATTAGTAAGTGAAGCCACAGATAAACTTATGATTAGGTTGAATGCAAACACATATTAAAGGGAATAATAGAACACTATAAAAGTCTATCAGAATGAATGTTATACACAACAAGTAATAATCATGGATGCATAATTATTTCCATTATGATTATACAATGTACACATCACATTATTGTAAGGTATATGTGATGCGTACATTACTTTAATACAAGGCATATGCAAGCTGTGAAAATGTAAACTAATGACATCTTATGTTAGCATTGCCTGGCATCATGCATCAGCAGACACATCTCAGTTACAAAACATAAGTGGAGTTGTTAGCATGTTTGAAGGATATTCCTCAGTTTTTGCCATATGACAAGATGTGACATTTCCCTTCATTTACATAAGGACAGGCATATTTGTTCTTGGTAAAATGATGCACAAATGTTAGCATAGATGATATTCCCATTATGCAAGCCCTGTCTGACCATGTATGTGTCATGATACTGTCACAAGAAAAGTTATGACTTTACTGTAGTTCAATATTGACTTCTGGCTATGTAATACTGGCAAATGAGTATTACTAAACAGCATAAAACAATAAGGTCATCAAAACCCATCACCTACTGTTATTGACAGTTTACACAGTAAAAAGTATCAATATACACATGCTGTGCTTAACCCTATTAAATATATACATTGTAGCTACTCACTGCAATGCATGGATTGTTTTTCAGACTACTGCATGCTACACAATCCTGTTCACACAAATAACGTGGATCTTATTGGATTTGAACCATACCTGAAAAAAAGCACATTTTGTTGCCCCATGCACTAACTACTGATACCACACAAGAAATGTAACCACAAATGTCAGAAAGCACATATTTAAAGAGATGTTATCAGTGTTTTTATTATTAGGATGAGCAGTGTTAAAAGAAATGCAGCACTCAGGGAATCAAATCCCTCCATCACTGGTATACCTTGCATCATATTCCTTCACTAAGTCTTTACTGTATGATACACAATATTATTCACATGGACAGAACCTGCAACTCATTGGATTTGCATCACTGCCTACTTAACTCACACTTTCTTGACTTGTGCACTAACTACTGATGCCACAGAAAAAGTTGAACAGCCATTGTCAGAAGTCAAACATTTGTCAAAATTCACAAATTTGAAGTGAGAGTTGCAACATTATAGAAGACTGAAAAATGAATTATGTTAAACAGGCAGCAGTAATCAGGAGTCACAACCCTCCAAATACCTTACTGGAAATTTAAACATACCAATAGGAATACAATGAACCACAGAAGGTAATACAACTAAACTAATGATGTCTAGTTATGGTCATATCTTTTTTTGCTTTCTGTTGCATCTTGTGGGTAGGCTGAATCATCTGATGGTCATCTCAGTATCATCATGATATCTATGTTTATAATTTATCTTTTGTTTGCCAACTTAGTCCCACTAGTAATCTTTTCAGTTGAGATACGTTGTGGTATTCATACTACATGGGGAAATTTGGTCAGGGCATCAGGGAACTTCCCCTACTCATAGCATACAGGGATGTTATTGTTGGTGGTGTGCCCTACTTCCTGTTTCTGCTCCAAACATGTAGGTGGCCTGGAGAAACAGGAGGAAGTATGGCAGGTATGACCGAAGAAAATGTAAGAACGGAGAAGGAGAAGATGAGTACTGTGATGGGTGAGCCTTTACGAGAAAGACAGCTAAAGAAACTGGAGGAAATGCTGAAATCATTTATTGGAAGAGAAAGGAGCAGTAAATATGGTCAGTGGAGTGGTTCCAGATTCAGAAGACATATTACAGGAAAAGCTGTTCAGGGGAGAAGAAGAGGAATGCATTTTTACAACCCTTCATTCCAGAGAGTTGTGGGATGCTTATTTAAAAGAAATATTGATCAAAGTGAGACAGACAGCAAACTGGCAGCATCATGGGGCAAGATTTTGGAGAAGATACAAGAAGAGGAGGTTGCAGAGGACACAACAAGAAGAAACTTATATGCACAGTCAGTGAAAGAGGGAGAAAGAAGAATCAAAGAGATGATGGAAGAGAAGAAAAAATAATAACAGTAAACAGTAAGAAAGAGAAAGGACTGCACATGTGTGAGATATGGGACAGTATAGTCCCTGGGTGTTTCAGCTAAGGAGGTAAGAGCTTTTATTCTTATCAATAAAGAAACACGCTGTGACATATTCTTTTGAATCAGGACAATATATGGAACATTTCCTAGAAAAATATGAAAAAAGAACTGTAATCTTTGGTCTGAATATGTAGTACAAGCATTTTAGGTACTGTGTGTGTAATGCCCCAGTTAAATATACCTGGTGGCTAGAGAGAAACTTAGTCAATATATGTGGTGGCCTACAGAATAACTCAGGCTCAAACCTTGTACCTTGGGTGCAGGTAGCAAGAGCCTTAATTCCCTACCCACTGCCACTTGTGAAAATTATTCAGATTTTTGTCTCATATTTTTGTTCTATTCTGTTCCTCATAAAAACTGTGGTTTTCTGGAATATAACGTCACTAATTAATGACAGACATTTGAATTTCAGACGTCATATTCTTCAGAAAGAACATGGTAACACAAAACCTTTTATTCTAGCAACTTTCTAAGTTTATAGGATCAATATTTGAAATTTGTCCCTATTTTTGGGGCTGTATTCCTCCATTATTGGCTTTGTCCTGTTTTTTTTGCTAAGAGGTTGAGAGCTATGGTGAGAACTGAATTCATTGAATATGTTTGGGGGCTGTATTCCCCTATTATTGGCTTTGTTTGGGTGTTTTGTGCTAAGAGGTTGAGAGCTATTGTGAGAAGTGAATTCACTAAATGATAGCCATTTAAGTTTCAGTCTTCCTGCCTTTCAATAAACAGCTGATATGGCATAGAGGTATGTTGCTCTGACTGTAGTGCACAGGGACCAAGGTTCAAGACTTGACAGTGAAATGCATGGTGGTAACACAGACTTTTATTCCAGCAACTTTCCAAGATTATACAAGCAATGTTTAAAACATGTCCCTGGTTTTGGGGCTTTTGTCCCCGCTCCAATAAATTTTGGCTTTTTCCAGATTTCTTGTGCTGCAAAGTTAAGAAGTACAGTTGAGTGTTGAGTGGATTTTACAAGGAGCTGAGAGCTTCAGGGGAAAAGAAGTTTGGTGTTGTTTATGCTGCACTGTTTTGCATTGCTAATAGCACAACAGGTAGTGTACTTGCTTTTGATACTGAAGGCTGTGGGTTCTACTCCCACAGCATGTAGATGTATTGCTGATACTGTACTGTGTTGTACATTTAAAGGGTTGGATGCTGCATGCCTGAGAATGTTCTCTTTGGTGGAGATACCTAGTAACTATGAATCTGTTATCAGTTTGCCATCCATTCCCTATTGCAATATTACTAGCTTATCATTTTTCGAATGTAACATAGGCAATTTATTCCTCAAGGTCAACAGGCACATTATTTGTTGACAAAACAATGAAATATAAAGTTGTTTGCTAGCAGCAACCTCTTCATTAGTTACAGATCTTTTTAATGTGCATATTTGCTGATACTGGTGGACTGTAGAAGTTTGAGTAGGCTTTTATGATGCAAATGCTCTGAATTGGGTAGTTTTGTCATTATTGGTGCATGCATTTTGTTTCATTCTATTAACTTTTTGACTTCATAACTGTAAAATTTGAACAGCCATTGTCAGAAGTCAAACATTTGTCAAAATTCACAAATTTGAAGTGAGAGTTGCAACCTTATAGAAGACTGAAAAATGAATTATGTTAAACAGGCAGCAGTAATCAGGAGTCGCAACCCTCCAAATACCTTACAGGAAATTTAAACATACCAATAGGAATACAATGAACCACAGAAGGTAATACAACTAAACTAATGATGTCTAGTTATGGTCATATCTTTTTTTGCTTTCTGTTGCATCTTGTGGGTAGGCTGAATCATCTGATGGTCATCTCAGTATCATCATGATATCTATGTTTATAATTTATCTTTTGTTTGCCAATTTAGTCCCACTAGTAATCTTTTCAGTTGAGATACGTTCTGGTATTCATACTACATGGGGAAATTTGGTCAGGGCATCAGGGAACTTCCCCTACTCATAGCATACAGGGATGTTATTGTTGGTGGTGTGCCCTACTTCCTGTTTCTGCTCCAAACATGTAGGTGGCCTGGAGAAACAGGAGGAAGTATGGCAGGTATGACCGAAGAAAATGTAAGAACGGAGAAGGAGAAGATGAGTATTGTGATGGGTGAGCCTTTACGAGAAAGACAGCTAAAGAAACGGGAGGAAATGCTGAAATCATTTATTGGAAGAGAAAGGAGCAGTAAATATGGTCAGTGGAGTGGTTCCAGATTCAGAAGACATATTACAGGAAAAGCTGTTCAGGGGAGAAGAAGAGGAATGCATTTTTACAACCCTTCATTCCAGAGAGTTGTGGGATGCTTATTTAAAAGAAATATTGATCAAAGTGAGACAGACAGCAAACTGGCAGCATCATGGGGCAAGATTTTGGAGAAGATACAAGAAGAGGAGGTTGCAGAGGACACAACAAGAAGAAACTTATATGCACAGTCAGTGAAAGAGGGAGAACGAAGAATCAAAGAGATGATGGAAGAGAAGAAAAATAATAACAGTAAACAGTAAGAAAGAGAAAGGACTGCACAGGTATGAGATATGGGACAGTATAGTCCCTGGGTGTTTCAGCTAAGGAGGTAAGAGCTTTTATTCTTATCAATAAAGAAACACGCTGTGACATATTCTTTTGAATCTGGACAATATATGGAACATTTCCTAGAAAAATATGAAAAAAGAACTGTAATCTTTGGTCTGAATATGTAGTACAAGCATTTTAGGTACTGTGTGTGTAATGCCCCAGTTAAATATACCTGGTGGCTAGAGAGAAACTTAGTCAATATATGTGGTGGCCTACAGAATAACTCAGGCTCAAACCTTGTACCTTGGGTGCAGGTAGCAAGAGCCTTAATTCCCTACCCACTGCCACTTGTGAAAATTATTCAGATTTTTGTCTCATATTTTTGTTCTATTCTGTTCCTCATAAAAACTGTGGTTTTCTGGAATATAACGTCACTAATTAATGACAGACATTTGAATTTCAGACGTCATATTCTTCAGAAAGAACATGGTAACACAAAACCTTTTATTCTAGCAACTTTCTAAGTTTATAGGATCAATATTTGAAATTTGTCCCTATTTTTGGGGCTGTATTCCTCCATTATTGGCTTTGTCCTGGTTTTTTTGCTAAGAGGTTGAGAGCTATGGTGAGAACTGAATTCATTGAATATGTTTGGGGGCTGTATTCCCCTATTATTGGCTTTGTTTGGGTGTTTTGTGCTAAGAGGTTGAGAGCTATTGTGAGAAGTGAATTCACTAAATGATAGCCATTTAAGTTTCAGTCTTCCTGCCTTTCAATAAACAGCTGATATGGCATAGTGGTATGTTGCTCTGACTGTAGTGCACAAGGACCAAGGTTCAAGACTTGACAGTGAAATGCATGGTGGTAACACAGACTTTTATTCCAGCAACTTTCCAAGATTATACAAGCAATGTTTAAAACATGTCCCTGGTTTTGGGGCTTTTGTCCCCCCTCCAATAAATTTTGGCTTTTTCCAGATTTCTTGTGCTGCAAAGTTAAGAAGTACAGTTGAGTGTTGAGTGGATTTTACAAGGAGCTGAGAGCTTCAGGGGAAAAAAAGTTTGGTGTTGTTTATGCTGCACTGTTTTGCATTGCTAATAGCACAACAGGTAGTGTACTTGCTTTTGATACAGAAGGCTGTGGGTTCTACTCCCACATCATGTAGATGTATTGCTGATACTGTACTGTGTTGTACATTTAAAGGGTTGGATGCTGCATGCCTGAGAATGTTCTCTTTGGTGGAGATACCTAGTAACTATGAATCTGTTATCAGTTTGCCATCCATTCCCTATTGCAATATTACTAGCTTATCATTTTTCAAATGTAACATAGGCAATTTATTCCTCAAGGTCAACAGGCACTTTATTTGTTGACAAAACAATGAAATATAAAGTTGTTTGCTAGCAGCAACCTCTTCATTAGTTACAGATCTTTTTAATGTGGAATTATATAGATGACTTTTACTTCTGCAGAGATTGTGCATATTTGCTGATACTGGTGGACTGTAGAAGTTTGAGTAGGCTTTTATGATGCAAATGCTCTGAATTGGGTAGTTTTGTCATTATTGGTGCATGCATTTTGTTTCATTGTTTACTTGAAAAATGTTCAAAACAATAAATTTAAAACACTAACAACTGCTCTGTATTATACAAGAAATATAATTGAATGCAATCAGGAAGATGTATCAAAGAACACATGTATGTTTCATGTGCAATTGGTCTATGATTTGAAAACAGCCCAAAGTTAATCTTTATCTGCCACTGGCCAGATGTATTTTCTTTGAACGTGGGTTTCAATGCTGTTTCAATGAATGAGAGTTTCAAGGGCAGAGAAGTTTTAATGCTAAGTCTATTTTCATTGTGAGACTGCATTGCTTTCTTTAGCAGATGTCTATTAGTATTTGTGCTGTAACATGTAAAATAAAACTTTTAAATGAAATCCAAATCATCATAGAAGTAAAGCATTATTCACATTACAGTGTTTGTGGTAAATGGGGCATAATAGCCAAGTAATGAAACATTGGAATGGTTGCGAGGGGAGGCTCCATTCAATCATAACTTTCTGAGGGGGGGGGGTGGCAAACTCAAAGACAGTCCAGATTTTCACAGAATTAATAGATTTTTGCTTCTTATTTTTGGTTTATTTCTCATAAAATTTGCGGTTTTCTGGTAAACCATTTAGGAATGAAGTCACTAAATAATGACGGACATTGTGGTTCAGACTTCATACCCTTCATAAAATTCAAACTAATTCAAATCCTACTATTCTATTATCTTTCTATGTTTATAAGAGCAATATTTAAAAATTGCCCATATTTTTGGGCCTTATCCCGCTACTATTTATGGCTTTGTCCAGATTTCTTGCTCTGAGGTTGAGAGGTATGACAAATGTGTCAGGGCTATCATCATCAGCCAGAGACATTTCAAATGATACCATACTTATTGCACCCCACTCCTCCATGTAGTGACTCTGGGTGTGTTCAAGCAAGCCAAAGAGCAGTTATACAGTGTAAGTGTGCAGAGTATCCCCCATCCAAGTTATATACAAGTACTACAGTGGCTTTTCATCTGTCCTTGATTTTGCAGAATGTTCTGGCTTTCTGTCATATTTATACTGTTGATTTGTGCTTCTTATTATTCAGAAAATGCAACTTGTTCATAGGTTCATAGGTTCATACTAGACTATCTGCCCTAGGGCATTTATAAGCCTAGCTAGAGTGTGTTTGGCTTTCACCACCCATTTTAAAATAATTTTACTATGCCCTTTTTCGAGGTCAGTATACTGCGCCTTTGTCTAACAGTGACACAGAAGTGATACCCGGGGTAAACCTATGATCTCCCATCCACTCATCAAGATTCCTCTTGAAGAGAGTCAATGAGGGACTCTGCCTAACCTGGACGTGGATTTTATTCCAGAGTGAAGGGAGCCTCTGGGTTATGAATCTGTCCCTCCAGCATGTCCTATTTATTTCAGTGCTGAGGTTCAAGTCTCTCGAGCGTGAAGCTCCATGGGATTTGGATTTTCTGAGGTGCAGCATTTCCATTAATTCCGGGTTGGACATGGCTTTATACGTCAGGCATAGATCGCCTCTGAGCAGGCGTTATGCCACTGAGTAGAGCTGGAGTTTCTTTAACTGGGCAGCATATGGCATCTGTTAGAGCCCTTTGATCCTCTTGGTGAGTTACTTTTGGGGTCTTTCCAGTTGCTACAGGTGTCTGGTAAGGTACATCCTAAAAGGGGAATTGTACTCAATTATGGGCCTGATGAGGGATGAGTAAAGAGGCACAATGACCTCCCCTGATCTAGATGTGAATCCCTTCATGATTAGGTGGGCTATATAAAATGTTTTTCTAACCACTTTGGCCACGTGGTTGTCAAATGAGAGATTGCTATCAACTTGGGCCCCCAGGTCCCTAATTACTTCTTCTGCACTTTATGGATTACCACCTATGTGGTAATTTGTGGGCACTTTATTTTTGCCAAAGTGGATGACTATACACTTTTTGGTGTTTAGCTTGAGGCCATGGTTCTGGCACCAGTTGTCTGTTTCTATGAGGCCCTTTTGGAGGATGCTTGTGTCGGCTGGAGTGTCGATTATGGCACCCAGTTTGCAATCATCTGCAAACTTGGTCAGCCACAGTCCTTCCGTGTTGGCCTGTACCTCCGAGAAATATATACCAAACAAGAGAGGTCCCAGACTGAGCCTTGTGGGATGCCACTTGTAACTGGTTTGGAGTCTGACATGGCTCCAGCAATTCTAACCATGTGGGTTCTTTCCTTGAGCCAGTTTGCAACCCATCTAGTGACATAGGGGTTTATATTTAAGCTGGTGAGCTTATCTATAATGCCCGAGTGGGGGTATTGTATCGAAGGCTTTTGCAAGGTCCAGGTAGGCTGTGTGGACCACCTTCCCCCCGTCAATGGCCTTAGTGACTATTTCAAAGAAATCAACCAGGTTTAAGAGTCAGGATCTGCCCTTAACAAAGCCAACCTGGGTAGGATCCAGTGTCTGTAGGTCCCCAATATCTTTATTTATGAGGTCCATGATGATCCTTTCCATAGCTTTGCAGACCAAGCTAGTCAGGCTTATGGGGCGATAGATTCCAGATCCGTTGAGGCACCATCTTTTTGGAGAGGGACCCCCCTCCCCCCCAAAAGGAGAGATATCTATACCAAGCGATTGCAGCCCCCCAAACATCTCCAACGCCCAAGTGAGAACTGCTCTCTCCAAAGCAAAAAACACAGCATCCATGGGACCTGATGGTGTCCCCGGCTGTGTGCTCCACAAACTCAACGAGGAATTAAACCCACAGCTAGGACAGCTGTTTAATCATAGTCTTACCTCTGGATACGCACTCCAGGAGTGGCGCACTGCAACTGTGGTCCCACTTCACAAAGGCGGTGCCTCCACCGACCCTGAATTACCGCCCATTAGCTTGACAAGCCTTATCTGCAAAGCCATGGAGAGGATCATAATGGACCTCATAAATAAGGACATAGGGAATTTGCAGACTTTGGATCCATCCCAGTTTGGCTTTGTCAAAGGCAGATCATGCCTTCTAAACTTGGTTGACTTTTTCGAAACAGTCACCAAAGCCATTGATGAGGGAAAGGCAGTCCATACAGCCTACCTCGATCTGGCGAGGGCCTTCGATACAATACCCCACTCGGTATCATTGAAAAACTCATCAGCTTAAATGTTAACCCATACATCACAAGATGGGTTACAAACTGGCTGGACAGAACCCACAGGGTCAGATTTGCTGGCGCCATGTCAGACTCAAAGCCTGTCACAAGTGGTGTACCACAGGGCTCAGTCCTGGCCCACTCTTGTTTGGCATCTACTTTTCCAGTACAAGCAAACACAGGAGGGTTATGAGCTGACAAAGTTTGCAGATGACTGCAAACTGGGCGCCATAGTAGAAAACACATCTGACACAGATATCCTTCAGAAGGGTCTCACAGAAACGGATAACTGGTGCCAGAGCCATGGCCTAAAGTTAAATGCCAAAAATGCATAGTCATACTTCGAAAAACAAGGTTACCCCTAGCTACCAAATAGGTGGCAATCCACTGAGCACAGAAGAAGTTATCAGGGACCTGGGGACCCAGGTTGATAGTAGTCTGTCATTCGACACCCATGTAGCTAAAGTAGTTAGGAAGACCTTCTACATTGCCCACCTTATCATGAAGGGATTCTCATCTAGATCAAGGGAGGTCATAGTCTCCCTATACTCATCACTCATCAGACCAATGATTGAGTACAATCTGACCCGACACTTGCAGCAGCTGGAGAGGCCACAAAAGTTCCTCACCAAAAGGATAAAGGGTCTCAAACATCTGCCCTATGCTGCCCGACTGAAAGAACTCCAGCTCTATTCAGTCGCTTACCGCTTGCTCAGAGGTGACCTTTGCCTAACATACAAGGCCATGTCAAACCCAGATTTGATGAATATGCTTCACCTCAAAAATCTAGATCCGTCAGAGCCACAAGGGGGACACTTAAACCTACACGGCTATTAATAGGACGTGCTGGAGGGATAGATTCATCACCCAAAGACTCCCTATGCTGTGGAATAAAATTCCGGTATATGTGAGGCAGAGCACCTCGCTGGCCTTGTTCAAGAGAAATCTTGACCAATGGATGGGAGATCGCAGATATACCCCAGGGATTACCTCAGTGTCACTGCTCGACAGAGGCACAGCAAAATAATGGGTATAGTTCCCCATACTAAAGGGGTGGCGTAAGCCACAAAACTATGGGCTAGGCTTGTAAATGCCCTCGGGCAGATAGCCTAGTATGAACCTATGAACCTATGAACCTATGAACCTATGTTGCTGTACACCACTCTTTGGGTACATATCCTGTAGTTAGGCTGAGATTGAACAGTAGTTTTATGTTTGGGTTTAGCTCTTCTAGGAGTTCATGTAGGACGCAGCCTGGGACACCATCTGGTCCCATTGATGCTGTGTTTTTTTGCTTTGGAGAGTGCAGCTCTTACCTGAGCATCTGAGATGTCAGGGGGGCAGCACTCTGCTGGGATAGATATTTGCCCTTTTGGTGGGGAGGGGGAGGAGAAGTTTGCACTGAACCTGTCAGCTAGGATGTTGGCAATGTCTGTGGGTTCGGTGTATTGTTTGTCATTGTGGACTAATTCTGAGCATATCTGGGAATTCCCACCCAGGTTCCTAACATAAATAAAGAAAACCTTGTGATTATCCTTAGTGTCCTGTGCAATTTTTCTCTCGAAGCTGGCCTTAGACGATTTTATGAGTGCCCGTAGTTTTTTGCTAATACTGATCAGAGATGCCTTCCCTTTTTGGGATTTTGCTCTATCATGTAATAGCTTCCTCCTTCTATTGTATAGTTTGTTTATGGCTGGGATCCACCAGATATGACGTCTGCCTTTGGAGGATTGGGACTTGGTTTTATTTGGGATTGCATGATCCATGGATTCCTGAAGGTGTTCATAGAATGTGTTTGTAAAGGATTCTGTGGTCTGGGCCGTATTTTCCACAGGCCAGGGGGCTTTGAAGGATTCCACCTCGGTTTTGAGGAGTGCGAAATTTGCAATAGAGAAGTTTTTCACTGTGGTTTTCAGGGCAAGGGGTGGAGTCGGGATGTGAATATCCAGTGAGATTAGTTTATGGTCTGATCTTACCAATGAGGGATACACTTCTGGTCTGGAGCATAGAGTCCCCATGTTGGTGATGATCAGGTCCAGTATGTTTTCCCCTCTTGTGGGAGTGGTAACAAGTTGTTCCATAGCATTTGAGTTTATAAATTCTAGGAACCTTTGGGCTAGGGTGTTGGAGCTAGATTAATGCTCCCAGTCTATGTTTGGGTAGTTGAAGTCGCCAATATAATGGTGTTTGGAGAGACCTTCATATTTTCCAGTGTTCTCAGGAAGGCTGAGTGGGGTTCCTGGGTTTGGGAGGGTGGTCTGTAGCAGGCTATAAACTGGAAGGCAGTTTTACCCACTGTTAGTTGCACATGGATAGTCTCTGTTGCTTCGTGCTGTGCCACCAACCTGGAGGTGTGGGTATCTTTGACGAATATTGATACTCCTCCTTTTGTGGTTCGGTCCAAGTTTTGGGGCCGAAAAGCATCGTATGAGGTATAACCTGGTAGTGCTGGGGTGCTCTCAGGAGCCTTGAACCAGGTTTCTGTTACTGCACAGATATCGATGTTCTCCATGCTAAGGAGAGTTTTGAGTGCATGCATCTTGAGGTTTAGACTTCTGGCGTTGAGTAGCATTACTCTTAGTTTCTTATCCCTTGTGATACCTATAGAGGTGGGTTTGTCTTTTGAGCCTTGCCTAAAAAAGGCACTATGGGAGTAGCAAGAGCCTTTGTCAATATCTGAAAGCCCAGGGGTGACAGGTGCAAGCTGTCCCTAGCGAAGCATTGTGGCTTGTCGAGCATGTCATCCAAGGCTGACAGGCATTGGATCCCCTTTGAATGACACCAATACTTAAGCCAATTGTTGAAATTGATCATCTTGTCTTCATATTGTGGCATCATTCTTGGTGAGGGTAAGATGCTACTCAAGGTCAGGGTCATACCGGCCTGGGCTACATGCTCAGAGAGCTCCTCTATGTCTCTTTTCATGTAGTCCAGGGCGGTACGTCTCAGGTCATTCACACCAGCATGGACAATGACTGAGTCATATTTGTACTTGCCTTGGAGTGACCTGAGTGCTTGTGTTATGTGGCGGATCCTAGCGCCTACTAGGCAGCTCACCGTGACCTTCTCCTTGTTCAGCCTGGTGAGCGGGACGTCAGTGTGCCTGATGATAGAGTCACCTATTACAAGTGTATCAGGTGTGTTGTTTAGCCTTAAGGGCTGTGACTGTTCAGCACACTGCCTTTGTGAGCTATGTGTTGTATGTGTTTTGTTTTGGGGTAGCAGTTGCTTGGGTGTCTGCTTTGGAGGTCTCTGCTGCTTAGGCAGATATTTATTTAGAGCCTCCAAGTATGGTTTTGTGTGTTTATGTGTTTGGTTTGCTGTCGTGGTAGGTCTATGTGAGACTGGAATTGTAGTGAGTGTGGTTTCCTTCTCCTCCTGACTGGTTACGCCAGTACTGAGTTGAGAGAGCTTAGCCTCCAGTATGGCTATATGGTTGCATCTCTCACATGTGTTGGAATTTGTTGGGAGGAGGAGAGGGTTGTCTGTGTACATGAGGCAGTTGTAACATTGCCTCAAGATTCCCAGATTCACCAGCTGGACCAGAGAGGAGATTGACAACTGACCTTTGGACATGCTAGAATAGTATTGGGAATTACTTTATAATTGAAAAAAAAAGGGGCTAATGGGGAACAAGGTACTCAAGGGGAGTTTGTGAGGATGTAGTGCTTTTAATTTTTTAGTGCTGACTTATGTAATTGCTTTAGTGGGCAAGTGCCAGGTAACTTAAATGCAATGTGTTACAGGTAACTTAAATGCAAAAATGACAAACAGTAACTTTCTTTCAAGTGAATCAAGGAAATAAGTACAGTAAGCAATGTAGATATCACTAGGGATCCGCAGAAGCGCTGAAAAGCCGCATTTTAGGTGGAATTAGTGTTTCAGGGAAATAACAAGCAAACAAACAACAAGCATACAAACAAAGCTAGATTCAGCAGGCCTGGATCTAGCCTATGCTACAGCAAACAAGGTGTACCAATTTCAGTAACAAACAGTTGAAATATGCAGGCACTATAAGCCTTTAACCAGAAATTCCCAGTTCAGAAGGGCAGAGTCCAGCCTCTCCTCCCACAAGAGTGCAGACCACGAACCTTCTTAATGTAAAATAACTGGCCTGAAGCTCAAGTGCTTAAACCGGAACTAATATACTTTTAGAATAACAGACACTGAGCCCTCAATCAGCAGTTCCCAACTTAGAAGGATGTAAGCTACCTGTCCTGCCACCACAGTGCAGGCCACAAACCTTCCTAATGTAAAACAACTGGTGTGAAGCCCAAGTGCTTAATCCAAAAGACTTAGAATGATAGCTACACTTTAATCAAGTTACTACCAAGCAGTAATAAATACAATTGAATACTTTAAAGAATGCCTGGATTAGTGCTCAAGTTATACAAACACAGCTAGATTCAGCTGGACTGGATCTAGTCTATGCTACAGCAAACAAGGTGTACCAATTTCAGTAAGAAGCAGTTCAAATATGCAGGCACTATAAGCCTTTAACCAGAAATTCCCAGCTCAGAAGGGTAGAGTCCATGCAGACCATGAACCCTTCTAATGTAAAATAACTGGCCTGAAGCCCAAGTGCTTAAACCAGAATTAATACACTTTTAGAATAACAGACACTGAGCCCTCAATCAGCAGTTCCCAACTTAGAAGGATGTAAGCTACCTGTTCTGCCACCACAGTGCAGACCACAAACCTTCTTAATGTAAAACAACTGGTCTGAAGCCCAAGTGCTTTAACTAAAAGACTTAGAATGAGATACACCTAGCAGTAATAAATACAATTGAGTACTTTTAAGATGACACAAAAGCAAAATAAAGTAGGAAGAAACACAAAAGCAGATATTTTTTTTTTCAGAAAAGTAGCAAAAACAGTAGTAAAAACAATTCACATGCAGTGTAAGCTGGCACACTTGAGTATGTAGCAATATTAGTCCACACACAGTTTGAAAAAATGTAATTAAATTAAAAAGGACTAAAAGCAAGTGCAGAGAGGGTTTAATAGGTAGAATGCGGTAAAGAGATGGGACTGGAGGAGCGTCCTAGATCAAATCTACAGTGGGGCAGGCACTGTAAAAGCCACCAAATATAAACTACAACCAAGAACAGGGTTTTGCAGCGCCTGTTGCTCTGAGCCTAAGTAGCAATGCTTTAATGACCATCAGGTAAACTTGTCTGAGATTGTAAGATGCAAGTAAGCATTAATAAGCATACTGTTAAAGAATTACCAACATGAAAGCCTTTTTGTTGTTACCATGCAGAGAATATTTACATAACTAGATAACGTATAAGCCTTAGGTATTCAAATGCATATGACAGTATTTGTAATAAAGGACAGGACTGCAGCATTTTCAGAAGCTCAATATATTTGTTGGAAACTTCAGTCATATTTGCAAGCTTTACCCTTAAACTAAACAGAATGCCAATCTATCATGTGTGGTCCATAACCTGTGCTGTAATCCTTTAAGCAATTTATCTTGAGCTTGTTTCTTGTTTGCTGTTCATTTTTTACTTTGTTCATGTTTTCCCATGAAGCAAGTAGATAGTTGTTATCAGGTAGCAGGTATTTTTTGGATAAGAAACATTTTTACAAGTGGGGATGTCACAGAGATTGCTACTTTCAGCATGTTACTTGGTACTTTTATAAAGCTGAATAAAATTATAATTAAAACTGCAGTACAAGCAGAAGTAGTTTGACTTGAGTGCTGCTTGTTTTTTTTATACTTGATTTTTGACTGGCATTACAGCAAAAGTCTTTTGGCTTTTCCCATTTAAGGTTCACCACAGTGGAACTCTGGTCCACTAATGATTGGCAGTGGATTTTTATGGTGCCGAGTTACCAGCCTGATGCCTAACCTTCAAAGAAGGCACACCCATTCACCTACCTGCATGTCTTTAGACATCACTTGACCATGGGGAGGACATGCAGACTCCACACAGAATGCGCTCCAGCCGAGATTTAAACAGGAGAACCTCTTCCTGTGAGGTGACAATGCTAACCACTGCACCACCGTAGCTTGTAATGTATTAAAAAAGTAAATTATTTCTTCATGCATCACAATCTTTTTGTTTCCATCTAGATATTAAGTAAGCTGTCATGTAACCAAAGCATTGAAATATTTTTTTTTCTACACTTCATTTTGTCTTGCTTGGACTTTCATAATGATGGTTTGGCACCCAGGGCAGCATATTTAATTAAAGTCCTAGTTCTTGTGGTTTTGAGCATAGCCCCACCCCTTTCTAGTTGGCCACACCCCGTCTGATTGGCCACACCCATTCCACTGTCTCCTGCAGCCCTCATTTGATTTGAGGTCACCAGCCACCACTGGAAAAGGAACAAGAAAAAAACAGAAAAAACAAATATATATAACATTGGAGGCAAAACATACGGAAGAAGAGATGTTCAATACGAGTGAAGAAGAATATGTAAATTGGTAAGTAATGAGAGGAAAGGAAAAATCCATAGGCAAAATAGTAAAAGAGAGGAAAATAGAATTTAAAAGTGTAATTGTGAAAGAGAATAAAAAGGTAAAAGATGAGATAGGAATAACACCAATATATTTAAAAGCTGAAGATTTTAGCTTTAAATGAAAATAGTATGAAGAATATCAAAGCATAATAGATATTTAAGAATGGTATGCTTCGATGGATATGCATATTATACTATTAGAAGATACCAGAATTCTGACAGAAGAAGAAAGATTACAACTGAAATTCTTTGGGGTGGAACAGTTATTTGGAATATGGGAAAAGACACATGTTCAGGAATAGGTATATTATGTGAAGAAAACATTAAGTGAAAGATACATATGGGATAACAAAAATTGGACTTAGAGGAAAAACTAACATGGAAATTGACTATTTTTAGTATTGGATATTTTAAAAAATATTGCAAAAAGGTATAAAAAAGACAGGTTTATCAAAAGACAGGTTTATCAAATCATATTGCTATATGGATAGAGATGTATGAGAAACAGGGATACATAAAAATAGGCAAAGGTGTTAACATGCTTAATGAGAAAAAATTAGATAAAGATGATAGAAAGGAAATAAGAAATTTATGGAAAGACCATACAGCTATGAGAATATCTTATAAAAATTGGACAGGTTGGTGAATAAGTTTTAAAGAAAAATACAAAAAAAAATCCTTTCTAGAATGCCAAAATGAAAAGAGAAAAACAAAACAAAAAAATAAGATATAAAAAAATTGACTCAAGAAGTGTTGAATGAAATTAGAAGAGATAAGATAATCTTTTTTTGAGAAAGAAAAATAAATATATGGTAAAGAACAAGAAGAGATTATAATACTGTTGTATAAATAAAATATATTGTTTACAAGGAAGAAAAGAAGCAGCACCCTACTTGAATAAACTAGTAAAAGAGAACAAATGAATAATAAGAGAATCAAAGAACAATGAAGGAGAAACAATAATAACACAAGATGGAATATATGTGATTAAAAAGTATATAGAACAGAATTTTATAAAAAAGGAGACAAAGGTAAAGCAGAAATGGATATTTAAAAAATTAAGTGAAGAAGATAATGAGAATCTGGGAAAAATATAAGTGTAAAAAACTAAATGAAATACTAAAATATATCAATATGGATACAGCTACAGGGCTAGGTGGTATTGAATATAATATGTACAATGATATGAAAAATTGTAAAAAATCCTTTTTGAGGAGGTATTAAATGAATGGTTAAGGAATGGTATAATAGATAAACATATATGTATAGGAATTATGAAATTTAAATGAAGAAAGTTGATAAAGGTGATATAAAAAAATCTGGAGACCAATAGTATTGAATAACACAGATTATAAGATGTGTATGAGAATAATAACTAAAAGACTAACAAATAAAGTAGATTGTTGCTTGAACAAACAATATTTGGTAGAAAAAAAAGGAAGTGAAGAATTATTATGGATAGTAAAAGAAGTATCCATCCTCTCACTCATACAAATCAAAAAAGCCTGCACCCTCCCTACTATTACCAATTCACCTACCCCTCTCTTAAACCCATCCAAACAAGTACAATAAAGAAACTGCTAAGCCAACTGAAACCCACAATCAGTGTTACCGACACACTGCCAAACAACTACAATAAAGAAACTGCTAAGCCAAATGAAACCCACAATCAGTGTCACCGACACACTGCCAAACAACTACTTCAATTTAGCAACCAATGCAATCTGCTACCCAGTTTCAGTATTGATCAATAGATCTATAACCAAACAGTATGTACCTAAAATCTTGAAAACCTCCTAAATAATCCCATTCCAAAAGGAGGCTCCTCACTAAAACTATCTAACTATAGGCCAATATCTATACTATCTCCTCTATCTAAAATCATAGAAAAGTGCATACACTCTCAACTGATGCAATGCCTGCTATCTAATAAGCTAATTTCCTATGCACAACACAGATTTCAACCAGGCCATAGTACCACCATGGCACTCCTCAAATTTACCTCTACTGTCAACCAACCAAAAAACAGTGGCCAAATGGTTGCCTTAATATTTTTCGATATGTCAAAGGCATTTGTCAGTGTCCCATTAACAAATCCTACATGAGCTTGCATCACTTGACATATCTAAAAACAATGCCATTTGGTTCCAGAATTACCTATCTGACCGCTATTAGTCAAATGGCAAGATGGCCTCTCCTCGCCACTTCCCAATACAGTAGGTATTCCACAAGCATCAATTCTTGGGCCTCTGGTCTTCATAGTTCTGACCAATAACCTACACAAAGCTACTAACTTTGCTTCCATCATACAATATGTGGATGACTCCACTGTCATCTGCACCACACCTACCCTAAAACAACTACAAGACAATACTCAAAAATCATTTACTGCCATCGAGTCTTTCTCAGAAAAAAAACAACTCATTCTCAATCCCAACAAAACCAAACTAATGCTGTTCCCAAACCAATGTCACAAAACAAACACTCCATACCATAACTTTAGAATCACCTCATCCAGTCACACTCTAATCAAATCCACCTCAGAAACCAAGCTACTAGGTATCATTCTAGATGATAAGTTAAAATTTGAAAAACATATATCTCATGCCATCAAAAAGTTTCACATTAGATTAGGTTCCATTTACAGAATAAAACCTTTCTTAACAAACTCTTCCAGACGAGCTACTGCCAGGACACACCTACTATCCACTTTACTTTACTCTACACCTTTCCTATATTTACTAACCTCAAAAAATCAGACTTAAGCAAACTTGAATCATGTTGCCATAAGATAGCCAGATTTGCTGCTAATATGCCTCACAGGACCCATCATTGCCTTGCTCTGAAACAACTCACATGACTACAGCTGCTCAACTTACTAACCATAAAACAACTTACCATAGACCATTCCATCATTTACCTACCTGACAAATGTCCATCCTTACAGGACCTAATATAAATCCATCTCAATAGCAGTACTTTATGATTCTCAAAAAAATTACTACTCAAAAGTTACAAAATCCAATAACAGCTTTGGAGAGTCACTATATTCTAACTATGTAACTAAATCATGGAACTCCACGTCACAGAACATACTAAACACAGCAAACCTAACACACTTTAAAAAAACTACTAATGTCCCACCTAAATGACAACTGGCTATGTTCCTGATCCTCACCACGCAAAACTAATTTTTCCTCTCCTCACCCTCTCTTCCTATTCTCCACTTTCACTATATCTCTATGCTTACTGAATAAATTACTCCCACCCTCACCCTCTCTCCCCCTACTCTTCACTTTCAATATATCTCTATTTGCTTACTGATCCTATGTGATTATAAGTCTAACAATATTAAGCATAACAATTTACCATACAAACAGGCATAGCTGAGACACTACTCCATTGCATATTAAGCTATTGTATCTCTGACACACTACTATACTGAATGATTTCTTGTTACTAAGTGTAACTGTCAAAATATGTGTTACTAAGTGATCCTGTTAGCTTTATTACTAACTTGAACTGTGATAATATGTGTTACTATGTGAGTTATTACTATCATTTCTCTGATTGTTTCACTATTGTTTAAAATACTGGCTTTTATGTTGTTATGTGGAGCTTTTCTTCCTGGGCTTCCACTGAAAATGGGCAAACTTTTCTAGTTGGAATTCCCAAGTAAACAAATGTTAAATAAATAAAATAAAAATGAAGTAACAGATGATATTGCGAATAAAAAGGTAGAAGCTGCAATTATGGTAGGAGAGCTAAGTAAGATGTTTGATAAAATACAATATGAAGCTTTATAGGAGATATTAGGGGCTTATAACACAAGTGATAGAGTAGTTAAAGTAATTAAGTAAGAAATAACATAAGAATAATTTTAAGGATGGCTAAGTGAAGAAATCAAATTAGGATGTGGAATAAAACAAAAATGCCCAGTGAGTAGTTTCAAATATGCTTTAGTTACGAATGTAATTATTAATAAAATAAATAGAACAATAAATATGACAGGATATAAGATAATAGAAGAAATATGATTACCAATAATACTTACATAAGCAGATGACATAGTATTTATCACTAAAAACAAAGAAGGGATGGATGACACAATCAAAAATTAATGAAAGAGTTAAAGACAATTGGCTAAGGTATAAATAAAGAAAAAAAAGTAAAGGTTCTGGATTCATGGAAAATATAGGAGATATACAGTTTAACAGAAAGACTATAAATATATTAGGAATAGTATTTGGAAAAAAATAATATATAAAAAACAATGGGATAAAATTATTCAGCAAATAAGAGACATATGCATATTCTGGAAGTTATATAAGCTATCATTCAAGAAAAAAAATGTATTTGAAAATTTTGATTTTATTAGGTAAGTTAGCATATGTAGAAAGTACGTATATGATACTGACTAATTATCCCCTGGATTTACTAATCTGCCATGCAGGACTAAACTAGTCCTGCACGTACGTGGCAGTTTAAGAGGAGGATGGCAGCATGCCATGCATATTAATGAAGGTGTGCTGCCTGAGCTACAAAACCTACACTGAGTGTGGACAAGTGCAGGGGGTGTTTCTGAGAGCAGAGCTCTCAGAATAAACATGCCCCTGCAAAGTAGAACAGAAGAAAGTGTAAATAAATAAGCAAAACCACTCATAGGTGTCCGCATATCTCCACCAAAAGTCCTCATGTGTTTAACAGCAACAGTACATTGAAATAAAACGAAGAAACCCTTGTATTTATTTTTTTTAAAACCCCGAGTACAGCTAACCGTAGGTGCGCGGGTTTGCCCATCGCTTAGCTACGGTTAAAGAAGCTGAAAAGGCTGAAGAGGATAACAAGGAATATATATGCAAATGAAGCAGCACAGCAATGGTGTAGTGGTTAGAGCATCCACCTAATAAACAGGCATTCCCGGTTTGAGTCCCACTGCAGCACATATTATTTTCCATGTGAAAACTGTAAATGAACATATTTTACATCATTTTGCCATATAACCTACATAATAACATTGAGATGTGAAATGGAGTACTGCATGAAATGCACATGTGAAGTGTCAGTGTCATAATGAATAAGGCACTAGTAAAAAGGTTTAAGCACAAATAAGCAGTAGTAAGCATGTCTAAGTGCGTTTGCACACGGGTAAGCATTGCCTAAGCAGATTAAGCAAAGTAGAAGCTAACTAAGGTTAGCAGTGCTTACCATCACACAAACCCACGCAAACCCATTTACAACTACTTTAAAGTGCCTTAATCACTCTGGATCCAATGGCAATGTTCTGCCCAGCAACAAAATAAACTGCCTCTGCAAGGCTCAAACGCAGGACCCTGTACACTATAGTCACAGTAGTTAACCACTAAGCCATCATAGCAATAGACATGCAAGATGTATCAGCAAACTAATTCTCACCACAGAAAAATCAAACCAAACATGTGAACTGGATCTATGTACAGTGTGAAGTGGTATAACCTGCTACATAACATAAATATGTGAACTGGAGTACTGCAGTAAGACCAGATGTGAGGTGTTATTGCAATAATGTGTTGAAGTTACCAGGGCCGCATACAGTGTATGTACACATGAATCAAAGATACAAGACACATATATAAAATGTAATGAAGAAGACATCAATGCCAAAAGGCAAATATCATGCAAATTGAATGTTAAGCACTGTTAAGTGTTGCACAGCACTGCTACCCAGACTATTGACGGGATACTACCAGTGGGAGAAACAGTGTCAACCTGCAAAGTCAAATCCTAAAGAAACGCATGTTCGTCTCTAGCGGGCCGACCCCAAAAATACTGCTAAAAAGAGTCCTCGGGGTAACATACCATGCTTTACAGGTAAGCAAAGAAGGATATGTATGTTCGCGGACTGAATGTGTGGAAACCCTGAAGATCCATTGGGTGAGACAACTTACATGATGGGTCCCGAGAAGTGGAGAGTGGGCAATGTGCAGTGGTGTGGTGAGATTTGGATAGAACCTGTAGGAAGGAAAGAGGGGGTGGAGGGAATGATGGGTAAGACATTATGGGCCGAGGCATGCCAGGGTAGGATTGACCCATTCTAATGGGACCGCCCCATGGATGTAAGCAAGAAAGGGGGTGACAGATAGGTAATGAGACATACCATTTCCCATGGCAAAGCACGTTATGAGTAATATGTATGTTGCATAACCCATGGAATAACATATATATATATATATATATATATATATATATATATATATATATATATATGACCTGGAGTACTGCTGCCACGAAAGAACATTTATATATATATATATATATATATATATATATATATATATATATATATATTTATATATATGTACATATATGACCTACAGCACTGCAGGACATGCACATGTGAGGTGTCAGTATCATTATGAATAAAGCATTAATTAGGTTAAGCAGCATGAAGCTGTAGTAAGCATATGTCTGCACTAGTAAGCAAGTTTAAGGCCACAAATCCCATACATCCATATGTCATTAGATATATATATATATATATATATATATATATATATATATATATATATATATATATATATATATATATACATACACAGACATATACATATATATATATATATATATATATATATATATATATATATATATATATATATATATATATATATATATATATATATATATATATATATATATATATATAGGTTCATAGGTAGGTAATAGGCTATTGGCCCTAGGGCCTATATAAGCCTAGCCAAAGGTACCCTGGCTTTCGCCACCTAAGAAAATTATTTTCCTGTGCCACTGTCAAGCAGAGCCACAGAAGTGATCCCTGGGGTGAATTTCCTATCTCCCATCCAATCATCAAGATTTTTCTTGAACAGTGCTAATGAGGAGCTTTGTTTGATATAGTTAGGTAGTTTGTTCCAAAGTATGGGAAGTCTCTGGGACAGGAATCTATCCCTCCAGCATTTTCTGTTTATTGTGGTGACGAGGTTTAGGCCCTAGAGTGTGTAGCTCGTAGGGATTGGGATTTCTTTAAGTGGAGCATGTCTAAAAGCTCTGGGTTTGACATAGCTTTGTGTGTTAGGCAGAGATCACCTCTGAGTAGGCGATATGCAACGGAGTAAAGCTGAAGTTTTTTGAGACGGTCTGCATAGGGCATCTCTTTGAGGCTGGTAATCCTCTTTGTGAGATATTTCTGTGGCCTTTGCAGTTGTTGTAGATGTCTTGTGAGGTACATACCAAAAGGGGCATTGTACTCTATAATGGGTCTAATGAGTGATGAGTAGAGGGGAACAATGACCTCTTTTTTCCTGGATGAGAAACCTTTTGTGATGAGGTGTGCCACATAGAAGGATTTCCTGATTACTGTGGTGATGTTATTATCAAAGGAGAGACTACTGTCCACCTGTGTCCCAAGGTCTCTTATCACACTTCCGGTGTTAAGTAGACTACCACCTATGTGGTAGTTCATGGGTACTGAGTTTTTACCAAAAGGAATGACAATGCACTTTTTGGCATTGAGCTTGAGGCCATGGCTTTGACATCAGGCATCTGTCTTAGCAAGGCCCTTTTGTAGGATGTCCACATCTTTTGGAGTTTTGATTATGGCTCCTAGTTTGTAGTCATCTGTGAACTTCATTAGCCAAAGACCTTCTGTGTTGGCCTGTACTTCAGAGAAGTAGATACCAAACAGGAGAGGACCCAGGACTGAACCCTGTGGTACTCCACTTGTCACTGGTCTGAAGCTGGATTTGGAGTCTGCTTCTTTCACAGTGTGGGTTCTGTCAGTAAGCCAGTTCGCAACCCATCTTGTGACATAGGGATTTATACCTAGTTTAGTGAGTTTATCTATAATTCCAGAGTGGGGGATGGTGTCAAAAGCCTTGGTGAGATCTAGATAGGCTGTGTGAACCACCTTACCCTCATCTACGGCTTTGGTGACTGCTTCAAAGAAGTCTATCAGGTTTAGGAGACATGATCTGCCTTTTACAAACCCAAACTGGGTGGGGTCCTGAGTTTGGAGATTACCAATGTCATTGTTTATAAGTTACATGATGATACACTCCATAGCCTTGCAGACCAGACTCATTAGGCTAATGGGGCGGTAGTTTCCAGGGTCTGTGGTGGCTCCCCCTTTGTGGAGTGGGATAACTGTCACTGTGTGCCATTCAGTGGGCACATAGCCTTATGTGAGGCTATGATTGAACATGGTACTTAGGTAGGGTGCCAGTTCATTCTGTAGTTCATGTAGAACACAGCCTGGGATGTCGTCAGGTCCCATGGATGCTGTGTTCTTTGCTTTGGATAGTGTGTTTTTTACCTGTGCAGCTGTGATTACAGGAACTTTGCATTCTTCTGGTATAGAGATAGGCCCTTTAGGGGATGACAGAGGGTAAAGTTAGCACTGAACCTATCTGGCAGGATGTTGGCAATATCCATTGGTTCTGTATATTTAGTGCCATTGTGCTGTAACTCAGAGCAGATCTGAGTGTTGCCATTGAGATTCTTGACATAGCTAAAGAATGCTTTGTGGTTGTCTTTAGAGTCAGTGGCGATTTTATTTTCATAACTAGCTTTGGAGGATTTTATGAGGGATCTCAGCTTCTTACTGAAGCTGCCCATGGAGTTTCTCCAATCATGGGATTTTACTCTTTTTGCAACAGTTTCTTTCTTCTGTTGTAGAGTTTGTTTATGGCAGGGGACCACCAGATTGGCTTCCTTTTTTTAGAGGATAGCATCTTGGTTCTGTTAGGGATTGCACGATCCATGCACTTATGTAAGTGCTTATA
>NC_056733.1:1652758219-1652835719 GCF_019279795.1 Protopterus annectens | reverse complement strand
CTGAGTGTAAAAACGCAAACACCAAATGCAGTGTATATGCACAGCTGTTGTCGTAGACAACATGGCCAGCTGTGGACCTTCCCTGCAGCCGTCCTGCACATCCCTGGATAATTCCCTTACTAACATCCCCTTTGTGCCCCATGCATACCATGTACCTATCAGCCCCTGTTCCATTTCAAGTAATGTCTACGGTTACATGTAGGTGACACCCTCTTCCCCCACTATATTGCCAGAATCTGTAACCCCACCCACAAGAAGTATCACAGCTGTCCCACAGGACACATGTAGCTAACACATGAAGGAACACCACAAGCACACCTGGAGCAGCACAGGCTCACCACCTTGCAACCCCCCCAGCTCACACTCTATACCACTGCATCAGCTAGTGATACCGACACCTCTTGTCCTGCCTCGCATAAAAATCCCAACATCCGACAAACCTTCCCTATTGCTCCCCATCCAATTATACCTACAGGCTAATATACACTTACAATGTCACCCCCACTACCTACCTACCGACTCCTTAGCTATCCCCCTCTACTGTACCACACAGGTATGGAATACCTACACTTACCCCGAATACCTGCATGTAACCTATCCAGACCTGTGAAACAGGAATCCAGCGTCACCTTAAACTGATCTTTGTCAGGAGTCATACCTGACATGTAAACCTGACCTAAGCATGGATAATACCAACATTTTAACGTAAACTAAGCATGATGAATGGGGGACGTAACTATGTTATGTCTGTTACCCTCTATGAATGTGAACACCCCAGTATTAATTGGAATAAGTAGCTGTGGTCAATGTGGAGCTCTACACCATGGGCCAGTGCTGACAATGGACAAACATACAGTCCTACTGTCTCGGTTGACAACTGTGAACAAAATGCACAACATTGCACGAGTGTATGCAGGAGCAAGCGGGTGTAAGCCTGATTGGCTGCCGGAATGTGAGTACCACACTGGTGAAGCAATGTAGAGGCTAATTCAGTGCAAGACGCCACAACCAGAGGTCAGTATGCTGTGCTTCGTGCAAACCAGCGCATACCCACCTACAAATGTTCTACAGTGGCTTAGTCACTCTATAGTCAACAGCTGTTTTTTGTGGCCATTAACAAAATAATCTGCACTGCCAGGCTGCAAACCCCGACCTTGCACACTATACTGGACATGAGTTCCACTAAGCCATGGTGGATACACACTCAGCTGCTGTTATCACAAACACATCATCCAGCACAGTCATCCAACAGTATAGGAAATATATATATAAGTGTGTATATTAATACCAGAACACGTGTCCATTGCTCAACCACAGTATTATGAGCAGTCTATGTGCAGCACAAAACAGCGCCTGTCCAATCATACTGTGAGAACAGTAGTTCTGCATAATATCGAAGGGAATAATGATATATGGTGCACACCGTGTGGAGCATGTGAGTGTTCTTCATGCACAGTATGTCACACCTGGGGCGTTGGTTCCGTGGAACCAGGAGATGAGGCTGGCCAGGTGTGTGAGCAAACCGCTGCTACACAATATCCTGGCAGGATGCTCCCAGTGGGAGAAACACTGTAGACCAGCTAGGTCTACTCTTGACACAACAACTGGTCCTTCCCTGGTGGGATGAACCAACAGTTGTGGGTCACATCGATGTCACCACCAGTATCGGAGGAGGATCAAGGGAAGGTTGGTATGTACATGGACTAAACGGATGAAGAGCTGCAGGTGCTTGGGTGGGGACAGTATACTTATGGTGTACTGAGACGTGTAGAGAGGGAAATGTGTATAGGTGTGGTATGGCAGGGCTAGCAACTGGAAAATGGATGGATGCTGTGTATGTGGAGCTCAGGAGCTGGGAAAGGGAACATGGGTATTTCATTATGGTAGACATATGCAAATGAAACAGAACAGCAATGGTGTAGTGGCCAGAGCATCTGCTTAACTCGCACGTATTCCCGGGTCGAGTCCCACTGCAGCACATCCTATTTTTCATGTGATATCCATATGTTAACATCGTTGTGATGTATAACCTACTAAGTAACATTTATATTTGCACAGCAGAACTGCCTTAAATGCACATGTGAAGTGTCATAATGACTAAGGCACTAGTAAGCATGTGTAAGCACATAACAGCAGTAGTACGCATGGATATGCAGTTGTAAGTGTGTGTACATGTATTTGCAGAAGGGTAAGCATTGCCTACATAGATTGAGCTAAGTAGATGCTAGCTGAGTGTAAGGAAATGCAATCCAAGGTTAGCATTGCTTAGCCCTGCGCAAACCCGCACACACCCACGTACAACTGCTCAAATGTCCCTAACTCACTCTGTATCCGACAGCCGATGTTCTGCCCTGAAACAAAATATACAGCCTCTGCAAGGCCCAAACCCAGGATCCTGCACATCATACACTACGTGAATTATCAGTAAACCATGGCAGATGTACATAAGCACTCATTTCACATACATATCATCCAGCACAATCAGTCAACAGCACAGGAATTGTAGTAATAACACACCACACAACCTCTTAATGCATGAATCCCGGACATAGTGCACCATAATGTGGGTATATATAAGGATATCTCTCATATCTTGCTCTAATACACTTAAAATGTTGCAAGTTACACAGTTATATGTAGTAGAACACATATATTGAAGGAGATGATATATCTGAAACTCGTACATGTCGGCACAAATGACTGACCTCAGTCCTGAGGTCATCCATGTCAATTGCCAAGAGAATTAGGTACAGGCCACACATATAGACTGAACATGCATGGACATATGGACAGATATACATCTGTAAATGTAGACAGACAGCTATAGGTATATATATATATGTGCATGTATGACTCACAAATAACCATATAACAGCAATCGTACATAGATAGATTAATATGTTCAGTGTGTATATATATATATATATATATATATATATATATATATATATATATATATATATATATCTAGATACATACACACATATATGAAGAAAGACATATACATAGCTAGCGCTATATCAATGTTCAGTTCTATCCCTCTATATATGGGGGTTTCACATATATACGTATGCAGATATACATAAATAAATATCTACATATTTATATACAGATAGACATGCGTATATGATTTCCACATGGAAACGGACTCCTGGCCGACTCCGTACTACATAACAGACTATGAGCACAGTTAATGGAGGTGGGGGCACAAATGAGGGACACCTGGTAATTATGCTATGTAATTCCCCCCAGCCCTAACGGATATGCTGTGCAATCCAATATCCAGCACATGCAGTACTTGATGGCAGGACCCACCACAACACAGCTACAATGATCCAACAGTAATCCATGTCACCTGTACATGGCAGGGCAATATCAGTAACATATCATGCAGATAGGCCATTGTACCGCAGGGAATGTACTATGTTGAAAGGGTACACATTACAACGGTGCATATATATATATATATATATATATATATATATATATATATATATATATATATATATATATATATATATATATATATATATATATATATAGGATATATGGGTACATGCACATATACACAGACAAAGGGTATTAGTAGCCATAAATATATAGAAGTAGTGTGGATGTACTGGGTGCAATGTATATCTCCAGCCACAAGCCCTGTAACTGTTACCTGTGACATGTGTAGTGTGGCAACCAGCCCCACAGAGGGGATACTTACATTGCACATATACCCACTCACAATTCAAAGGACATGACACCACACACAGGTATGTATACACAGACAACCTTTATTTGTGTACCATACAATAATGTATGCCATTACTGACAGCACATAGATGTGGATGTATATAACCAGTGATGGATGCAAGGCCCACACAAAACAGTAGATGCAGACATTGTGGATATATAACATACTATAGTGTCCAGGCTAAGCCATTCAGTTCGTATAACAGTAGACAAAAGATTTTCCTGCATGATACGTAACAATCAACAATATCTGATGTAGTTCAGCAGCCTCCAATTACACCCTGTAGTCAAGATCTAGGGGGACATTCACTACTTGTGGTAATGTCAATGTATCTGTCACATGCATGAACCCTGACCAACAAATGTTGTGGAAGTCCATGTTATGACTGGGATGATAATAGGAATGCTAGCAGTAATTAAAGATAGGCCATTACCTAACAACCCCTAACCGTATCACAGCAGGACAAAGCCTGCCATATATGTGGCGGACAAAGGCAGGAACACAGGGCCATACTTGAAATATTGCAGTTACACACCCTGGAACATGCTGGTGTTACAGGATGTGTTGCAACATACCCTTATGCAGGAATAAGACATCAGGGACACAAATGGATATAGCCATGTACTGCTAGCATGCAACACACACACTGCCAGTGTAACATCCGACACAGGATCTGTGTGGTGGAAAGACAACACATGATAGGCACACCTCTGTCCAGCTAGAGGGTAGGCCCACAGTAGTGAGCTATGCAGACAGACTACAGTCCAAGGTAATCTAGTATGAAAACACACACACACACACACACACACACACACACACACACACACACACACACACACACACACACACACACACACACACACACACACACACCCTGTAACACAAGTACTATGCAAAGCATTACACCACTCTACTCACAGTCTGTCTGTATGTCCTGATCCTCCTACATATATGTGGCTGCCCTGAGTGTGCAGGTTCTCCTGTAAGAGGTATTGCTACCTGCTGTCTGTAACATTGATGCCCACACACAGGAAGGATGTCCATCACACAGGGAACGTATAGGGAATACTCCCACATGATGTAGGGATTCATATTGGGTGGTTGCCATGACAGTGGTAATTGGAAGTACTACACATGTGTACTCCGATATATATATATGGCTATCTGGATAAGTACATGTCCATATAGTCCCACCATATGCCTTGAACATGGAGTGTAGGCCTACCCCAGCCCCTTTAGTCCCAATGTCATAGTGCAAGAGGATGTCTGGAATGTATAGCTGGTATATTAGTAGACATTTGCTACTCTCATTGGGATTGTTGTCACAGACATGGTGTGTGTGGAAGGTGACATCTGCTCATAACATGTGTGCCATTGGCTACTGACAGACATCCTAAGGTTATCATGGTACAGTACCTGCATATATAGCAGGCTAAACAGTCATGTCCCAACACAGGGTAGGATACATCTGTGTGACAGTGCATAACCACAACCAATGTGAGCACAGCCACATATGGTACGCTAGCATAATAGTACAGTATATGGACTATCTGTCCTACACCATCCTCATATGTGCCACTCACAGAATGACCCTACATATACTGGGGTGCTACACAGTCTGGTCTGATGGCCCTCTGTGGTATGGGACATGTGTGTGTATGGCCCTACAAACATGTAAGGTAAAATATTACCATACACTGAGGCAGCATGTAAAATCAGATAGAAGGGGAGCTAGAACAATGACATTTACCACAGTCTGTATGCAGGCCATAGTACATATTAACAACACACACACTGCTGACATTCACCATCACTACACAGACCTCAGTATTGTACAAACATCCACAGAATGTCCAGATTATGGCATTATATGTAACCCCTACTGTACATGACATGTGTAGCACTCTGATATTCACTGGCTTGTTATCAGATATGATGACACTATTTACGGTGTACAGCACATATGCACCACTTCATGCACGACATATGTGCAAAAGTTGACAGAGGTGTGGCTGACAGCACATACACAGGGCCAGTATAGACATGTTGCTGTGATACCCTCCTTAATCTACCATTGTAATGGGGTCTGTTGCAACATATGTCCAATGAGAGATATGTAGTCAGTAACTATCTTGGCCTTCACCATCAACAGATTGCAATCCTCACACTACCTTCTGCATTCTACAGATAACACATGAAACCAAAGGCACAACACTGCCCAGTCTGCAGATGACCCTGCATATGGGGATTCCTGATATACATGGAACTGACATGGCAGGTATTGCGACATGTACGACAGGCATATCCAGACAAACACTGTTTATCCAACATACATTGGTATCTATTTCTCTGAAGTACAGGCTAACACAGAAGGTCTTTGGCTAACTAAATTCGCAGATGACTGCAAACTAGGAACCATAATCAAAACTCTTAACGATGTGGACATCCTACAAAAGGGCCTCACTGAGACAGATGCCTGGTGTCAAAGACATGGTCTCAAGCTCATTGCCAAAAAGTGCATTGTCATCTCTTTTGTTAAAAACTCTGTAACCATGAACTACCACATAGGTGGTAGTCTACTTAACACCGAAAGTCTGATAACAGACCTTGGGACACAGGTGGACAGTAGTCTCTCCTTTGATAATCACATCGCCACAGTAGTCAGGAAATCCTTCTACATGGCACACCTCATCAAAAAAGGTTTCTCATCCAGAAAAAAAGAGGTCATTGTTCCCCTCTACTCATCACTCATTAGACCCATTATAGAGTACAACGCCCGTTTTGGTATGTACCTCACAAGACATCTACAACAACTGGAAAGGCTGCCAAAATACCTCACAAAGAGGATTACTGGCCTCAAACAGATGCCTTACACAGACCGTCTCAAAAAACTCCAGCTTTACTCCATTGCATATTGCCTACTCAAAGGTGATCTCTGCCTAACATATAAAGCTATGTCAAATCCAAAGCTGTTGGACATGCTCCACTGAAAGAAATCCCAATCCCTCTGAGCTACACGCTCTAGGGACCTAAACCTTGTCACCACAATAAACAGAATATGCTGGAGGGATAGATTCCTGTCCCAGGGACTTCCCATACTCTGGAACAGACTACTTATCTATGTCAAACAGAGCTCCTCATTAGCACTCTTCAAGAAAAATCTTGATGATTGGATGGGTAATAGGAAATTCACCCCGGGCATCACTTCTGTGGTTCTGCTTGACAGGGGCACAGAAAAATAATTTTATTGGGTGGCGAAAGCCAGGGTACCTTTTTGGCTATGCTGGTATAGGCTCTAGGGCCAATAGACTAGCACCTACCTATGAACCTATGAACCTACTATATATGCAGTATGGCAGCACTTACAATCTGTAGTCAGGCCTGGCACATCCCCCTCCTGTTTGTTGTCCTCTTTCCACAGTGTATGTTGCTAGAGGTAAATCCCCATCCCATCTCAAATGCTCTTTGCCAAATGGCAGTTCTAGCTCCTGCTCACAGTGACAGACAAGGGCCAACACCACCAGGATGTTCCCAGGTACTGGAGTGCATTTCCATGCAACTGGCTATGGGAATGCTACCACACCTGTTCCACATGTAATCGGCTAGGGAAGGGCTGCAATTCATGCAGAGGCCATCAGTTGATCATGTGCATCACTTAAAATACTCATGCTGCTGCCTAAGCAATGCAGGTGTGGGCCACCACATCTGCCAGAGAGGGAGTGGGGGATGCAGACAGAGGCAAATACATGTCAGGGAGGGGTGGGAGGGTAAAACTGATGCATGTCTGTGTCACACATCTACCAGCACAAGGTATGGAACACCCGACAGCTATGTAGTGCTATCACAGTTTGATGCTGTTATTGGATGCGCCATATGGGTTACCTGGTGGGGA
The DNA here is from genome assembly GCF_019279795.1 of Protopterus annectens. NCBI lineage: Eukaryota > Metazoa > Chordata > Ceratodontiformes > Protopteridae > Protopterus > Protopterus annectens. The sequence goes on along the minus strand of NC_056733.1, from coordinate 1,652,828,085 downwards.
GCACTCAGAACATATGATGGCAAATGACATCTGCAACAGGGATATGGTAGATATACAGTAGGTGACGTACACGTGCCTGTCTGCATGAACAGGTGCCAGCGTCAGCACAGGCATAATCACACTGAGACACACACACATTAACACACTTGGCACAGCCAGAAGTGCAACTCGTCACTAGTGGGATTGCCACAACACATCAATGTGCAGGGAACACATGCACCACATGGGGTCATACAGAGGTCGTATGGGCAGTGAGTATGAGGGGGTGTCAGACAGCAGGCGGCATGCTTGACTGTGCCCTGAGGGGAGTAGTGCATGTGGATGTGGACATACGCACCATACAAAAAACACACGAACACACAGGGTGCTAGTTCGGACATGCATGGGTGCATGACTACATGGGTGTGTGATGGCCAACAGTACCAGCAGGCTATACAAGGGTAGGCGATGGGTATACCTTGGCATCAGGCCACATGGCAATGGTCTGCATTGTGGCACAGGCCTGTAACTTCTGCATTTGCCCACACAGGTGGGTATTGCATCTGTCATCCAGTCACCTGGGTGACTATTGTGTGTGGCTAATGCTGTGCATCACTTGCCATGTATGTATTCCCTAGTCCATGACTTGGATGGTGTCTAGGGTGTGCACATCTTCAACATGCATGTACAGTGAAATGTGGAACTGTACCTGGGGTGTCTGGCCCATGCTGTGAACACAGCTTATCATCAGATGTGCCAGTCTTGCCCACCTGTGGCAGGGACTGGTACAGGTCAGCAGATTTACCCTGCACCTACATTGATAGCATGCTAACAGCATTTCCTGATGTCAGTGTCATCTGTCCATACAGGGCATGTTATCAGGCATTGTATGTCTGTTGTGAGTCACATGTGAAGGCACAGTGGGGTTGCTGTGATTGGCTGGCCTTGATGTCACATGTATTGGGTATGGCGTTTTACCCCAGCCTCTCAGCTATTTATATCTGTTATCCCTGTATGGTTGACATTGTGATATATAGTAGGGCCACCATAAATGAAATTAGCAAAACCCCTCCAAATTGCCCACACTCACAACCACTTGTACACAGGATATGAGTTACAAACACACACAAACACACACACACACACACACACACACACACACACACACACACACACACACACACACACACACACACACACACACACCTATTATGTCTGGGAGTAGAACCCCTAACTAACTAGTTTACTACACTACAGCACTATGCAGTTATAGTACGCGCCATAGATATTACTGAAGTACATCTTCCCCAAAGGTGTATTGCACAATTAATAACATCAGCAGGACTACCAAAATAGGGCATTTGTAATGTACTGCGAGTGAGTAGCCTATAATGCATTGCTCCATACACAGACACTGAAATACACACAAAACATCCGTAACTGGCATGGATGGAGATGGAACACCATCACCGTTCTAAATCACACTACAGCAGTATGCAGTTTCAGAACTTGCTATGGCGATTACTGGGCTATCACTTTGCCAGAGGTGTACTTCTAGGTGAGTGACATCAGCAGCCTTGTCAAAGTAGAGTGTTTGTATTGTACGGAGTGTGCGTAGCTTAAAATGCATTGCTCTCTACTCAGTCAGACACACACACACACACACACACACACACACACACACACACACACACACACACACAGTTGCCAGGTCTGGGGTTCGAATACCTACCAAACTAGTATATCACACTACAACAGTATGCAGTTACAGAACATGCTACGGTGATTATTGGGCTATCATTTTACCAGAGGTGTACTTCTAGGTGAGTGACATCAGCAGCCTTGCCAAAGCAGAGTATTTGTATTGTACAGAGTGTGAGTAGCCTAAAAAGCATTGCTCTCTACTCAGTCAGACACGCACACAGACTCACACACAAATACACAAAGTTGCCAGGTCTGGGGTTTGAACACCTACCTAACTAGTACATCACACTACAGCAGTACGCAGTTACAGAATGTGCTATGGCGATAACTGGGTTATCACTTTCACAGAGGTGTACTTCTAGGTGAGTGACGTCAGCAGCCTTGCCAAAGTAGAGTATTTGTATTTTATGGAGTGTGAGTAGGCTAAAAATCATTGCTCTCGACTCAGACACACACACAGTTGCCAGGTCTGGGGATCAAACACCTACCTAACTAGTTTATCACACTACAGCAGTACGCAGTTACAGAACATGCTACTGCAGTTACTGGGCTATCAATTTCCCAGAGGTGTACTTGTAGGTGAGCGACATCAGCAGCCAATGCAAAAGTTAAATATTTGTATTGTATGGAGTGTTAGTAGCCTAAAAAGCATTGCTCTCTACTCAGTCAGACCCACACACACACACACACACACACACACACACACACACACAGAGTTGCCAGGTCTGGGGTTCAAACACCTTCCTAACTAGTATATCACACTACAGCAGTACGCAGTTACAGAACATGCCGTGATGATTACTGGGCTATCACTTTCCAGAGGTGTACTTCTAGGTGAGTGACATCAGTGGCCTTGCCAACGTTGAATATATGTATTGCACGGAGTGTGAGTAGCCTAACAAACATTTCCCTCTACACATTCAGAGACAGACAGTCATGCACACAAACTTATACTCACACAATTGACAGGTCTGGGGTTAGTACTACTACCTAACTACTCTGTCACTACAGCAGTATGCAGTTATGGAATGCGCCATGCATATTACTGAGCTATAGCTCTCCCAAACATGTAATTCACATTGGATGACCTCAGCAGGCTTGTCATACTATTGCTAAGGGAAGGGCAGTATGTGCATGGGCCATACCCCATTCATGTAGGGGTTGATATGCCACATGCTGGCACACACGAGATCATATGTCACAGGTGCGTGTGTACAGCTACTAGATGGATACTTCCTTGTACAGTCTTGTTGCACAGCTGGCACGTACACCACATAGTCTGTCATGCTGATAGGTACTGGTGGCTAGTATCCACAGTGGGTTACATCCGCACCTCATGTGTTGGGGCCCTCTGGCTGTGTGCCAGTTTGGACAGGCCCACATGGCTCCTTGTCACGGTCAGCCTCTTCCACACATCTATGCCCGTGTACCTGTGGTGTATTATAGTGTGTTGTCCTTACATATTTGACTGTATTCCTATCCACTGTGTGTACAAGGCAGGAGTGGTGCATACTGACATGTGTTTGCACTGAGAACTACAACTTCCAGATATGTCTGGTCCACTGGTGTTTGCAGACATGGCCTTCATGTGTTTAAGTGTGTGAACATGCCCAGTATGACCTCTCGGTATGTTGTTGACTGACATTGTCTTCATTCTTTTAAGTGTGTGGGCATGCCCAGTATGACCTCTCAGTATGTTGTTGACTGACATTGCCTTCATTCCTCTAAGTGTGTGAGCATGCCCAGTATGGCCATCTGTGTTGCATGTGTGAATCACATCCATGTAGTTTGTACTGACCTTTGTGTTGTACACCAACAGGTAGCATGCTGTGTCTGCATGGTATCCATTGGTCATTTGTCATTGACTGTTGCTACATTTCTGCATAGTGGTGGGGGGACACATGACTGTTTCTACTGTTCTACGCAGGAGTGGGGGGGCATACCTGACTGTTACTATAAGTGTACATTGGATGGGGGGCACACCTGACACTTGTACACATTTGCTAGGACTGCACTGGTATGTCAGGTACTCCATTTCAGTCTGTAGTCTTACCTAACCTGCTGGCTAGGGCTTACCAGTGTAGTACAGATCCTAGCTTTGTTTACCTACATATTAGTTTCTGACTTCCTAGCCTTCACAACTTACATCCAACTGCCTGGCCTGCTGCGGACTGTCTGTGTAGGCCTGGGGGAGGGGTTAAGCACAGGGCACATTCAGAGGCCATAGTACAGCATTTGTTTGTGTTAGTCTTCACCTGTCCTGCTGGCTCAGACTGTTGTTGGGTATGTGATCCTTCCTGACTGGCATGTGGGGCTCTTATGGACACCCCTGTCACTCAGGCCATTTCCTGAAGTGGGTTTTATCACCCCGTGTAGTATTGGCTACTATGTTGGCTCCAGTATGTGTTACAGATCTCATGATGTCACTATGAGTGTTTACTCTCTGCTGCCTTGACATCCGGCCACCCAATTCCCTTGCATGTTCACATTCATACAATAGCTACAGGTAAAAACACATTCTGCTATATTTGGCAATTGGTAGGTTAATTGACTTACCTTGAGGGTGTGCCGGACTTGAGGATGGTGCTGGAGGGCTGCCTATGTTGGCTGCACATGGTACACTCCCTACACATGGTTGGAAACAGCTACTGTCATGTTTGGCATCCCTTTTACTGTCTGTGTGAGTCAGAGAGAGGTGTCATTCTCTGGGCCTCTACTGTGTCAGTGCATATGCTATGCATTGCCTCTTTGCCAAGGCCAGGGCATACTGGGCACGCCCCCTTCTGCCTACTGGGGCAGGCTCAATTTGTTCTTCCTCTGAGTCACTCTGTGCCTGTACAGGTCTTGGCATTGGTGGGGGGCCATGTGGCCCTGCCCCATGCTGTTTCTGCTGCAGCTGTTTCCCCATGATCATATGGTGTAGCATAGCACATACCATTACTATTTGGGTACATGTAGCTGGTGAATACTGCACGGCCACACAGGATATGTCCAGACACCAGAACCATGACCTGAGCATCCCAAACACATGCTCTATTATATGTCTGGCCTGTGCGTGTGCCTCATTATGGCATTGTTGTTCAGGTGTGTGTGCATTTCTGATGGGTGTCATCAGCCACGGCTCCAGTAGGTACCCAGCATCCCCCACTAGGTGACCATAGGGGATATCCACATCGGCAAATCTGTGGTATAGCTGCGTCAATTGCCATATGTGTGAATCGTCATAGCTTCCAGGGCAGCCAGCACACACATTCAGTATAATGCCCTGGGAATCATATATGACCTGGCAGTTGATGGAGGGGATGCCCCTGTGGTTGATGTTAGCCCTACTTTGCTCACCGGGTGATGCTTTGATGTGTAAGTGCATGCAGTCTATAGCACCCACTACCACAGGGTAGTTAACTATTTGGTGGAAGAGACACATATTGTGGGTCAACACCTCACGTGTGTTGAGGAAATATACTTGCTCACTGGCATGTACTGACATTACATCCAGGAACTGGTGGAATACAATGAATGCTGATGCCTGTGAGATGCCCATGTTATCCCCAGTTGTGGTTTGGGAGGTACCTGTGGCTAGTATACCTAGGCCTACACATACCTTAGTATCCACTGGGATGGTGTGTCAGGTGTGGCCTGCACAGCTCAACGATTTGCTGTAGGAGGTCTATGTCCACCCTATAGCACTCGACTATCTCCTGCTCATGTATACCCTGGAAGGTTAACCTGGGTCTGTACACTCTTCTCTGTCTCTTCACTGTGAGCTGTTAGGCAGCATTGATATCCTCACCCACCTCAGCCACTTGCACATGTTGTTCTATGTTGCCTGCTGCAGCCCTTCTCATTTTGTAGGTTTGTTTTTAAAATTTCCCCACTTGTATACATCAGTGGTGTAGAGTGTGGAAAAACCAGGGGGGTAGGTGTTTGCTTGGTTTATAGTGGTGTTCTGGGCTGGGATGGTCTGCTGCCTGTGTGATTAGCTGATTCTGATACATTTCACCTGGCAGCTCAGCTAGTTTTCCTTGATTACCTTCCTACTGCTGTTTTCCCTTCCCATTGCCTCCCTGTTTAGGCCTGTGTGCATGTTGCGCATTGTGCTCAGATGTGCACAGATCTGCTTTTTCATGGTTTAACTTTCTTTTTCTTCCTATAAAACCCGGTGCGCAGTGTGCACACCTGCTTACACTTTTTAAGGAGTGCTAGGCAGGTTTAGACACACCCCTCAATCCCGAGCCACGTGTCTCCAATCCACTTACAGTATGCCTGACACACACCCCCATGATGTCACCTATATCCTAGTCTTGCACCTAGCTATTTATACTCTTACACTCTTGGGACCTGCCAAAGACCCTGGGGAACTCTGGGATTTACTAACCTTTCCCTCATTTGAATAGGATTGCCTGCTAATGCATAGTTACATATCCTACACTGAGCCTCCCCCCTTAGCAACCTCTACTCACTGGCTAGGTTGTCTTCTGCCTGCCATTGACTTGCATGGCAGAATACTGATTTTAGTTAGAATGCTTATTTTAAGTTTATTTTATTATTTTCCCCCGATCCCATTTGCGCGTCACTGCCCTATGCTTAAACAGGCGAGATCAGCGAAAAAAAATTAAAAAGTTGTTTATTTTTTTTAAACAGTTTGCAATGCCAATGACCTCCTACTTGGACATTGGCATGCTTCTTCAGTGATATGCAGCCTTTAATTCTGAGCTGTCATAGCTCCATTTTGTAGATTGCAGACATGTACTTGGTTACTAACCGAGTATATTTCTGCACACTGCACTCATCCTGCACGGACACCTGCCAGCTTCCCAGATCTCATATTACCCTCATTTGCATGGTTTTCACCTGCAAATGAGGGTAATTTGCATATAGGAGCTCAGTCCATGCAGGATTAGTCTAAGAGCTCACATGCACGTCCAGGAGCTCGTTCCCGGATCGCACGTCGGCCATACCGCTGAAAATAGCTCTTGGACTAATCCTGCTCGTTCTACAGGGCTTTGTAAATCCGGGGATATGAAAAAGAGATAATGTCTATAATATTTTCATTCATATGTGTATCCAGACTGAATCCAGTGAGAAGGAGAATTCTGTATGTAAAGGCAGGAGGAGGATTAGAGTTAATAAACCCAATTGTTCATAAAGCTTCATTGAATCTGTATGAACCCTTAAAAAGTTACAAAAAAGAGAGTAATAATCTGCTAGAATACATTTTGTATGATAACTATAAATATTTTTGAAAAGAAACATGGAGATAGGAAAAAGAATGAAAAAATACACAAAATAAGAAATAAAGAAATATCAAAACAAAATACTCTTATGGAAGTTTAAAGTGAATATAGGTGAAAAATAGGAAATAATGATATTTAAACATGTAAGAGCACTATTTTATATTTCCTTGGAAACATTTGCAGATGAAAAAGAAAAAAGCTATTAAAATGAGATGTATGTGGTGTAGAAAAATACATGAATGCAAAGATTTTTTTTTTGTGGAAATTATCACTAGGCAAACTACCTGTCAAGGCAAACATACCTTATAAAAGAAATCTAGAATGAATATGTACTTTTTGTGGAGAACCTGAAACAACAGAACATGCATTTTTAAAATGTATTAATATAAAGAAGTTATGGGAAGAATTGTTAAAAGGTTTGGAAAGGGTAGAGTATATAAATATGGATATATTGGAATATGGATATTATGATAAGACAAACAGAAGTGAAGAAAATTGACAGAAGAATATTTTATGTTTTATGGACATTATGGATGGAGAGAATCAATTTAGATACATTTAATGAAAAATGGATATTAGCAGAAATTCAAATGAAAATACATTATTGTCTTTGGTAAAAAGGGTGAGGGAGTGCGTAATAACATACAATTGTTTAATACTGCATACATGTGTAAATAATTGTAAATAATGTAAAAAAATGTATACAATATCAATTATGTAAATAATCTATATAATTAATGATTATCAATAAAGAACTCCTACTCAACATTTTTGTCAGTGGGACCAATTTTGCAGGAGCACCTCTTGTTTCTGTTTTAGGTGCTGCAGCAGCCAAGAGAAACAGGAGGCAGATGGAGATAGAAGAAGATAATGGAGTGATGAGAGAAATGGAGAAAGAAAAAATATCAACACTGAAGAATGTATACAGCATTCTGAGGAGATGTTTCAAAGAAATTGGTTTGATGGAGATGCGTCAGCAAATGATGCATGTATAGTTACAGCCCTCCAGCTGGGAGGGTTGCGGGACAATATACTTATATAAATGGTGATGCAGAGTGAGACAAAAAATGAAGAAATCATTCCTGGGGGACACTATGGAGAAAATACAAAAGGAAGATACAGAGACAATCCTGAAGAATAGTGGTTAGATGGAAAAGAAATCATCTACAGAACGGAAAAGTAGGCAAAAGGAAAGTAGCAGAAAAGAGAGCAGAAGAAAATGAAATACAGAACTATGTTGTAAGGATTAAAGGAAAGAAGACAAAGAAATGGACAGGTATGAAATGTGGGACAATTTAACATATCCTTTTGATATAAAATCACATGAGGTATGAGCATTTATTCTTGTTAATAATACAGACATTTTGAGAAATTATAATTTAATTCTAATTATATAAATATAAGAAGAAAATATTAAAGAATGTATAACAATGCATTGGAAGATAGAAAGTAATTTGGCAAAAAAATTCTATGAAAGAAATCAAGAAAAAATACAAGATTTCGTATATAAGCAAACATATATTTTTACAATGAATAAGATAAGTATAGAGTTACTTAAGCAGATTAGTAAAAAAGATGGTAGTGCAATAAGAGAAATAACAGTTCTAAAAGAAGAAACAGAACTCAGGAAAAGATGATGAATAGTGTAGTACAATATGTACAAGAAATGTTTAAAGAAAAATAAGACAGTAGTAAAAAAAACATGGCAAGTGAAGAAGTTAACAGAAAAAGAGAATAAAATTTTGGAAGAGGAGATTTTTTAAATAAGATAGATAAAGTGAAAGGATAAGTAAAGATTGACTTGGCTGCAGGAACAGATGGAATAAGGTATGCAATGTATAAACATTTAAGGAATTGTCAAAAAATATTTTTTAAGGATTATGAATGAATAGTTAAATGAAGGTTTTATGTATAAAGAATTATGTAATGGAATACTTAAATTCATATAGAAGAAGGAAAATAGAAGGCAATTAAAAAACTGGATAATGATAGTATTGAACAATAATGATTATATGATCTTTATGAAAGTAATACAAAAGTGATTTTAAACTGAAATGGAAAATGTTATGGAAAATAGTGTATATAGTATAAAGGGCAAAGGTTGTCAAGAATTATTAATGATAGCTACAGAAATTGTGGATGATATTATGAATAGAAAAGAATAAGTGGCCATCTTGATAGGAGACCTTAATAAGCCATTTGATACAACTGGACATGGCATCTTATAATGAAAAAAATATAAGTGAGACAGTTAGCAAATTATGTAATGTCAGCATACAGTGATAATAAAGTGGAACATACTTGTAAATGGCTGGTTAAAACAAGAGGTACATATGAAGAGTGATGTAGGACAACATATGCATGGGTAAGCACAGTCGGGTATTTTTGCATGCATTCTTGCTTCTTGTTGGTTACTGTTTAGGTATTGTATATTTAAGTAGTTAAGCTTCCTTTCCCATGTGTGCAAATGATGATGAAAAAGCCTTGCCCTTTAGACATTCTGCATTAGGCTGTTTACATCTGATGCACAGAGTAAAGTCTGGTGTTTTTTATACATAATTTTTACTGTCGGTATCTGCTTAGGTCTTGTCTGTGTATGAAGTAAAGCTATATTCAACATACCATCTCCTAGCTGGTGCCATGGCATATTGTGCCTGCCTCCATCCGGCATGGTCATCCCCTGCTGTTGGCCCCTTTTCTTACACATCATTTGTCTCAGCTGCCACGGCACTAGATGTCCTTGTGGGAAGTCGTCCTCATAAACTGTTGACAAGGGTCACTTGTATGCCATATATATGTCAATTAAACTGCCTTGGTGGCCTGCACACACCTGACCATCTGGCAACTCACATAGACCTACCACGACAGCAAACCAAACACATAAACACATAAAAACATACTCAGAGGCTCTAAATAAAAATCTGCCTAAGTAGCAGAGACCTCCAAAGCAGACACCCAAGCAACCGCTACCCCAAAACAAAACACATGCAACACATAGCTCACAAAGCCAGTGTGCCAAACAGTCACAGCCCTTAAGGCTAAACAACACACCTGATACACTTGTAATAGGTGACTCTATCGTCAGGCACACTGACGTCCCGCTCACCAGGCTGAACAAGGAGAAGGTCACGGTGGGCTGCCTGTCGGGTGCTAGGATCTGCCACATAACATAAGCAATCAGGTCACTCCAAGGCAAGTACAAATATGACTCAGTCATTGTCCATGCTGGTGTGAATGACCTGAGACGTACCTCCCTGGACTACATGAAAAGAGACATAGAGGAGCTCTCTAAGCATGTAGCCCAGGCTGGTATGACCCTGACCTTGAGTAGCATCTTACCCTCACCAAGAATGATGCCACAATATGAAGACAAGATGATCAATTTCAACAACCGACTTAAGTATCAGTGTCATTCAAAGGGGATCCAATGCCTGTCAGCCTGGGATGACATGCTCGACAAGCCATGATGCTTCGCTAGGGACAGCTTGCACCTGTCACCCCTGGGCTTTCGGATATTGGCAAAGGCTCTTGCTACCCCCATAGTGCCTTTTTTAGACAAGGCTCAAAAGACAAACCCACCTCCATAGGTATCACAACGGATAAGAAACTAAGAGTAATGCTACTCAATGCCAGAAGTCTAAATCTCAAGATGCATGCACTTGAAACTCTCCTTAGCATGGAGAACATCGATATCTGTGCAGTAACAGAAACCTGGTTCAAGGCTCTCAAGAACACCCCAGCACTACCAGGTTATACCTCATACCATGCTTTTTGGCCCCAAAACTTGGACCGAACCACAAAAAGGAGGGGGAGTATCAATATTCGTCAAAGATACCCACACTTCCAGGTTGGTGGCACAGCACAAAGCATCAGAGACTATCCATGTGCAACTAACAGTGGGTAAAACTGCCTTCCAGTTTATAGCCTACTACAGACCACCCTCCCAAACCCAGGAACCCCACTCGGCCTTCATGAGAACACTGGAAAATATGAAGGTCTCTCCAAACACCATTATATTGGGTGACTTCAACTACCCAAACATAGACTGGAAGCATTACTCTAGCTCCAACACCCTAGCCCAAAGGCTCCTAGAATTTATAAACTCAAATGCTATGGAACAACTTGTTACCACTCCCACAAGAGGGGAAAACATACTGGACCTGATCATCACCAACATGGGGACTCTATGCTCCTGACCAGAAGTGTATCCCTCACTGGTAAGATCAGACCATAAACTAATCTCACTGGATATTCACATCCCGACTCCACCCTCTGCCCTGAAAACCACAGTGAAAAACTTCTCTAAAGCAAATTTCACACACCTCAAAACCGAGGTGGAATCCTTCAAAGCCCCCGGGCCTGTGGAAAATATGGCCCAGACCGCAGAATCCTTTATAAACACATTCTATGAACACCTTCAGGAATGCATGGATCATGCAATCCCAAATAAAACCAAGACCCAATCCTCCAAAGGAAGACGTCCTGTCTGGTGGACCCCAGTCATAAACAAACTATACAATAGAAGGAGGAAGCTACTACATGATAGAGCAAAATCCCAAATAGGGAAGGCATCTCTGATCAGTATTAGCAAAAAAACTACGGGCACTCATAAAATCGTCAAAGGCCAGCTTCAAGAGAAAAATTGCACAGAACACTAAGGATAATCACAAGACTTTCTTTAGTGATGTAAGGAACCTGGGTGGGAATTCCCAGATATGCTCAGAATTAGTCCAAAATGACAAAAAATACACCGAACCCACAGACATTGCCAACATCCTAGCTGATAGGTTCAACGCAAACTCCCCCCCTCCCCACCAAAAGGGCAAATATCTATCCCAGCAGAGTGCTGCCCCCCTGACATCTCAGATGCTTAGGTAAGAGCTGCCCTCTCCAAAGCAAAAAACACAGAATCAATGGGAGCAGACGGTGTCCCGGGTTGCATCCTACATTAACTCCAAGAAGAGCTAAACCCAAACATAAAACTACTGTTCAATCTCAGCCTTACTACAGGATATGTACCCAAAGAGTGCGTACAGCAACAGTGGTCCCTCTCCACAAAGGTGGTGCCTCAATGGATCCTGGAAACTATCGCCCCATAAGCCTGACTAGCTTGGTCTGCAAAGCTATGGAAAGCATCATCAAGGACCTCATAAATAAAGATATTGGGGACCTACAGACACTGGATCCTACCCAGTTCGGCTTTGTTAAGGGCAGATCCTGCCTCTTAAACCTGGTTGATTTCTTTGAAACAGTCACCAAGGCCATTGAGGAGGGGAAGGTGGTCCACACAGACTACCTGGACCTCGAAAAAGCCTTTGATACAATACCCCACTCGGGCATTATAGATAAGCTCACCAGCTTAAATATAAACCCATATGTCACTAGATGGGTTGCAAACTGGCTCAAGGACAGAACCCACATGGTTAGAATTGCTGGAGCCATGTCAGACTCCAAACCAGTTACAAGTGGTGTCCCACAAGGCTCAGTCCTGGGACCTCTCTTGTTTGGTATATATTTCTCGGAGGTACAGGCAAACATGGAAGGACTGTGGCTGACCAAGTTCGCAGATGACTGCAAACTGGCTGCCATAATCGACTCTCCAGCCGACACAAGCATCCTCCAAAAGGGCCTCATAGAAACAGACAACTGGTGCCAGAGCCATGGCCTCAAGCTAAACGCCAAAAAGTGTATAGTCATCCCCATTCGGCAAACCAAAGTGCCCACAAATTACCACATAGGTGGTAATCCATTAAGTACAGAAGAAGTAATTAGGGACCTGGGGACCCAAGTTGATAGCAATCTCTCATTTGACAACCACGTGGCCAAAGTGGTTAGAAAAACATTTTATATAGCCCACCTAATCATGAAGGGATTCACATCTAGATCAGGGGAGGTCATTGTGCCTCTTTACTCATCCCTCATCAGGCCCATAATTGAGTACAATGCCCATTTTGGGATGTACCTTACCAGACACCTGCAGCAACTGGAAAGACCCCAAAAGTACCTCATCAAGAGGATCAAAGGGCTCAAACAGATGACATATGCTGCCCGGTTAAAGAAACTCCAGCTCTACTCAGTGGCATACTACCTGCTCAGAGGTGACCTGTGCCTGACGTATAAAGCCATGTCCAACGCGGAATTAATGGACATGCTGCACCTCAGAAAATCCAAATCCTGTGGAGCTACGCGCTCGAGAGACTTGAACCTCAGCACTCAAATAAATAGGGCATGTTGGAGGGACAGATTCATAACCCAGAGGCTCCCTTAACTCTGGAATAAAATCCCGGTCCAGGTTAGGCAGAGTCCCTCATTGACACTCTTCAAGAGGAATCTTGATGAGTGGATGGGAGATCGTAGGTTTACCCCGGGTATCACTTCTGTGTCACTGTTAGACAGAGGCACAGTATACTAACCTCGAAAAAGGGCATAGCAAAATTAATTTAAAATGGGTGGTGAAAGCCAAACACACTCTGGCTAGGCTTATAAATGCCCTAGGGCAGATAGCCTAGTATGAACCTATGAACCTATGAACCTATGAACTGATGGAATGATGCCATTTGTGCTTCATGTACCTCCTTCAAGTTCAACAGGTATGACTTTTATTTCAATGTGAGTATAGTCTATGCCCTCAGTACTTCAGAAAAATGACCTATAGTATAGAGGTCCTACATTGTGTTAGCTTTGTTGTATGGGTTATGTGGGAGGTGCATATGCTCCCCTACAAGCTGAAGCATGGCATTGAAGAATTGTTGGAATATTCTCAAAGCAGATACTTGAGATACCCCTAATGTGTCTGCAGATATTGCATGAAAGGTCTCTCCGGCCAATATATAGAAAGCCACACATATCTTAGTATCGACTATAATGGGTACTTCATGAGTCCAATGGGTCTGCAGATGGTGCTGACACATGCCCACTATTGTCGCATGGCATCTCTGTAGTGGTCCATTATGTTGGTGTCATTAGGAGAATGAAAGGTTAAGCATGGCTGGAGGACCTGGTTGCCCTTCTGGGAGAGACATCTCATACCACTGACAGCAGCAGCAGCAGCAGATGCTTTAAGACAGGTTTGCAGATATAAGTTTATAATTGCTGCAGCAAACCTTAACATATTTTTTATTTCTACTTTGAAGTCAGGCTTATGGCTGTGTTCTTTGTTAAAGCTTGTGTGGTGAGGATGTATGGCATTTATATATCTATGAATCACTACACCATTTTTCATTAGAATACAACACTGCTCATTACAGTCATTAGCATATATTTCAGCTGTGCCTTGTTTTCCAGATGGCCTCAGGCCTTATCTTGTAGCTTTATTTCCTAAATCAGACACACCCTGCTCATCTTCAGTATTTCTTATCTTCGCTGCATGATGCTGCAAAGTTTTATGAATCCAGCATTAGAATAACTATATATACATATATATATATATATATATATATATATATATATATATATATATGTGTGTGTGTGTGTGTGTGTGTGTGTGTGTGTGTGTAAAACACCAATGATCTTCTCTCCTAATCTCAAAGAGAAAGTAACATTTACAATTTTTGTGAAACAAATCATTTTAATGTCATTTTTATGCCCCGACATATTAAAAGAATGGAAAGATGACTTTTATACAGAAACACCTCACCTTGAAAAAATAAAGGATATATATTTTTATGACATGAATGGCAGAAGCAGCACACCCAAATGGCCATGATTATATAACACTATTGGTACACCTAGCACTAAAAGATTTCCCTATAACTGCACAACGTGTAAATACAAATTTCTCAAAACAATGTATCATGATCCTTAGTTGCAAAATGCTCTTAGCTTTTGGGTTCCAGCTTCAAAGATAATAACAGAACTTAATCTTTTTTTAATACTGTTAGCTGTACATGAACCTAAACTGGGAATGGGCATACGTACAGTAGGGTGGAGGTGGAAGACCAGACCAGATTCAGGAAAAATAAGTAGAATTTTTACTTCTAATATAAAGATATCTCAGAAATGATGCATTTTAGGATATTATTTGCTTAGTTTACAGACTTGGAGATTACTACATTACTCATAATGAAAACTGAGTTTAATGCAAAATATTACACTGGAAGTATAGGTCTAGAAAATAAAACCACTGGGAACTGCATTTGGATGGTTATATCTCTGACTCCCTTAGACATTTTAACTATAAGCCTTTCTGGTAATAACAACAGTAGAAGTAATCTCTAAGACTGTAATTTCTGCATTTAACTTGACAGTTTTAGCTAAATGAAATCATGGATTTATAGCCATGGTATGTTGTAGTTGAAATATAAATATATATATATATATATATATATATATATATATATATATATATATATTTTTTTTTTTGGCAAAATGCATGTAAGTTTTACTTCTGACAAAATAGGAACTTAGTACAGATGTATTCTGAAAATTAGTTTGGCATTTGTGCAGAGGTGACATGGACCCTAAATCGAAATAAATATTGTGCCAGACATTAACAACCAAAGTCCCCTGAAATATTATATTCATTAGCTGGTTGAGACACCATAAGTGAGTTCCAAAATGGCATGACACAATTACATAGTTCAAGCATTTCTGTTAAGATACTTAGGTACAAAATACACTCATACTGATCTAGTGGAATGTCCCTCTGTTGAGCGGGTACGCGTCCTTTGACTATGAAGAAATCATATTGATATATCAGGCACTCTGTCCTCAACAACCCATATCAATAATCATCCAGATATGATTCCTTAGCCGTCATTTACTTTCATATATCATCTACCCTAAACAAATGGTAAGGCCATTCTCAGCAATAGTTCTGATGTCTCAATGAATATTGAATGAAAAACTTGGCCACTGTAGCATATCACCACTTACTACCAAAGGGCACCCCACCCCATATGACTTGCCATAAAAGTTAAACAAAAACATGTTAGTCTGTTGTGTTGCTGCTAGTGAGTCCTGTTTCCACTACTGATAGATTTACCTAGTTTTCGGCCAGAATATTTGAAAGAACAAACAAACAAGAGTAATACAATACAACTTGAATGTTTCATTCTCTAACTCTGCTTCCCAATCATACCCTAGTGATGATCACTTTAATGTAATCAGTCTCGGCCTTCCATTTGCTGTCTTCCTCTGATTGCATCCCCAAATGGACAGTCACTTCTGGTAATAACCTGTAATCAACAAAAAGTAGCAAAATAGCCAGAATAATGTACTTCAAGTTACTGCTGTAGGGCTAAGGCTGCTGCTACAGAAAAAGCTGACCTCTGTAAAAGTTTGAGAAAAAATGCATTCTGCTGTCTGCATTGCCTACTGTTAGCACTGTACATATTTTTTATGGTTTTCTTCCAGAACATAAAATAAAATACATAGCTGCAAGAGAAAACCATCCCTGAAATTCTGCATATCTGCTGCTCCCATATTCTCTAGCGATATGACTAGAGACTGTTGGGAAAACATTGAGATTAGCAACTGATTATAAGGGATTAAACTGCATAATTATAGGACATGGATTGGGCACCTATGTCCTGTTACTCTGTTCCTGGAATCAGGTTGAGAAGATGTGCTTTTATTATCATGACCTCTCACCTTTGAGTTAAATTTGCCATTGTGTTTATTGAGAAGCTGCAGTGTAATTATTTGCTTGT
This sequence comes from Protopterus annectens, assembly GCF_019279795.1. NCBI lineage: Eukaryota > Metazoa > Chordata > Ceratodontiformes > Protopteridae > Protopterus > Protopterus annectens. Next base: position 1,652,811,518 of record NC_056733.1, on the reverse strand, counting down.
ACAATAATCTCATAGATTTCTAATGGAAGAGTGAACTTTGTTTCTATTTAGTGGAAGACTGGCTTCATGTTAATCTTAAAATAAGAAAAAAAGATAAACTTAAACAAATTAACTTCAGTTCTGCATCAGGGGATCAACTATCCAGTGCCCAGGGAATGGCTAACCCAGACAAAGGGTTAATACATAATATATGGCTAGAAAAGCTAGACATACACCATTATAGAGGAGTATTTAAGTAAATGAATACAGAGAGAGGGCTGTCTGTCTGCCCAGATAACTGAGGCACTTGTGACTATTGATATTTTTAATTTGTAATCTCAAAGGTCAGTCAAGTTGAGTGATTTGTTTGGACAAATTCATGCCAAGATAAGCAATATATATAATAACATGTCTGATAAGTGATGAGTAAACGGGAATTAAAACTTTTTTGGGTCTAGCAAAGATACCTTTGTAAAGTGGATGGACCATAAAGATAGTTTTCTGAAGTGTTATAGAGACATTATGGTCAAAAGAGAAGTAATCATGAACAAGCATGCCTAGGTCTTTTACAAAAGTGTCTGACTGGAGGAGTGTGTCAACTATATGGTATGATCTGGAAAGGCTTTGTTTGCCAAAATGAACTCTACATTATCAGATTTGGCTTGACACCATTGTTCTTGCACCAAATGTTAATAAAGTCTAACACAAGTTAGAGCAATTGCAAGTTAATGGAGAATTCAATAACACCAACCAATGTCAAGTCTTCATGGGTCAGGAATGTTGGCTTTATGGTCTAAGAAACAGATGCCAAATTGGAGAAGTCCAAGTGCTGAGCCTTATAATAAACATATGCCAAGACTATTTAGCCCTAAGATGTCCAAAACAGATGTTAAATACAGGAGTGCCCAACACTGAGTCCAGTGGTACACCACTGGTGATTTCTTTGCTTTTTGAAGTGCATTTTCAAGTATAACCATGAGGGTTTTGTCAGACAACCAGTTATCTATCCACTTAATGGATTACGGTTATCTATTCAGATTTACAGGTCTATCAATAATGTATCCTTGGAGACCTAAATACCAAGTGGACTCTAATAGAATCTGGCATTCCCACCAACTAAGGCAACTTATATGTGTTCTCCCAAATCATATATATCCCCACCAACAAGGGCTATATACTGGACTGCATATTAACTAGAAAACTTAACTTTTCTAGTACGTGTTTTACCTGAGAACCTAAGTGACCAACTGTCTTCCTTCACTAAAAAGGTCTCAAACCCCAGTAATAAGTAAAAAAAAAAAAAAAAAAAAAAAAAACAACTATACAGATCAATCCCTAACCTCTCAAATGTCAGTGCAGCTAAATTCATCTCCACATTGAAGCAATATAACTGGAATACACTGAAATCACTTCTCCTAGTAGATGAGGCCACTGCAGAATTTAACAAATCCTACAGCATATTAAATGTATGTGCCTTCTATGGAGAAAAATAATTAAAAAAAATCCTACATCATGGCTATTGTGCACTACAAGATAGGCAAAGAAAGCTAGAGATACGACCTGCAAAACTCGGAAAATATTTAAAATTTTAAAAAAAATTAGACAACTAAGAAATAAATAGCATTAAATAAGACAAAAAAGCCTACAACAAATATGCCGAAACAATCCCAAGCTTCTTTGGAATTCTGTTGAAAAATTACATAGCCCTATCCACAGGCTAGAACCTAGCCCCCCAACAGACACACTGTAGGCCACTATTGCAATTAACTTTAACAATTAGTTCCTACAAGCAGTTGCATCACTAATCAAAGATAATCTGTCTCAAACTTACATATCCTCCACCAAACTGATCTAAAGCAAACTTATTTCTCACACAAAACCTGACCCTGCAACTACAAAAGAAAAAAAAAACTACCAAAACCAGAAAAACACTTGCCTAGCCACAGATAATCTCCACATGAATATCTGAAATTAGCAGGTGAAGACATGGCATATCTCATATCAGTATTAATAAGTACATCCATCTTAGAATGCCACATCCCTTTCATCTGGAAAAAACGTACAGAATTCCACTGCATAGAGAAGACCCATCGTCAGGCTGCTCTAACTATAGACTTATTGCTATTCTTTCTCCACTACCCATTATATAAAATCTTGGAGAATTGTACTCAATCCCAGCTGCTACACTATCTCGACCTAAATAATCTCTTCTCCCCTACCCGACATGGTTTTCATCCAAGACACAGCACTTCTACAGCCTTACTTCAATTCTCTGATACTATCAACAAGCTGGTCTTTTCCTTATTACTGGATTGTCAAAAGCTTTCAGCACTGTCTCACATCACAAACTACTACAACATCTTTCCAATGTCCTCTCCTCCTTCTCCTCCTGCTTTCCTGATTTCATACCTACCTAACTGATAGGTATCAAGAATTTAAATGGTAGTAGGAACATTCTTCATTCCTATCACAGTAGGCATACCACAAGAATCAATATTAGGACCACGTTTATGTAGTATATTTCTAAGTGACCTAGACATCACTATCAAGCACTTCAGACATTCAGTAAGTAGATGGTTCTACACACATTTGTATAACCCCCAATCTCCAAAAACTTTAAGACTTAACCCAAGAATAATTCTCCTCTATGAAATCATGGTTAGAAAACTTGCAACAATCATTAACCCCCAAAAAGAAAAAAATAGTACTATTCACCCCTAAATCACCATCATAAAACAAAATCATTTTTCTCTTTCAATATCCCATCATCTAATAACAACACAATACAGTAGGTTACACATACTAAGCTGTTAGGAGTCATAATAGATGTTAACCTGAAGTCTTGACATTCACTTTCAAACTACAATAAAAACACCAAAGGCTTGGCTTATTATATAAAAAGCAAACCCTGACTAACTGCACAAGAAGAGAAACTATAGCAAAGACCTGTCTTCTACTTACTCTGCTTTAAGCCTCAACCACATACTAAACATACATGCCCCCTAAGGAGAAAAGAGTAAAACAAAATCCTACGTTATGGCTATTGTGCACTACCTACAATCATACATATAAACCAAACTGCAGCACTGTTATAACAAACAGTAAGATTCAGAGCAAACATCCACTATAGATCACATTGCTTTATAGCACTGAAAGAACTCAATTGGGTATAATCCCCAAAACATCTTCACAACAGTCAAAATATATTGGTCTATAACCCAGATAAATATCCTGCTATCAAAAGCATAACCCAACAATTTACTTTTATTTTCATTTATTTACTTATCCTTTGTTGACCAAGTTATTCCCACTAGGCTGGTCACCTCTTTTCAGCAGAGTCAAAGGGGTTTTTTACAAGTGTGGAGGGAATTAGTCCAGGGCATGGGGAACTTCCCATGTTCTTTTGAAAGTTGCCACTAGATGTTTTACTTCCACCTGAGCTACCACCAACTCAAGCAGATGGGCCCTTGGTTTAATGTCTCACCTGAAGGATGACACACTTAGGTGCAGCCCCCCTCCCCCTGCTCAAAAGAAAAATTGCTATTTTCAATCTTTAAATCTTATAACATCACCGTAGACTCACTACAAATCTTGTATGTCTTCAGTCTTTGGAACGTTCTCCCAACTACTCTGAAATGCCTCAAAACCCCACAAGTTTTCAAAATATATCTTAAGGAATACTATTATAAAAAAAAAACACTGATTATGCAGCTGTGCATCACCAAGCTAATACTCATCTTATACACTTCAGATTATCATCTGCAGTACTGACTGCCCATACAAGCAATATTATATTCACTCTTTTCTTAAGGCAGTTTTTGGAGCAGGAAGGTATACAACTGAACTGTTCTTCTTACACTCATCATGTCTAAATTTTTTCAGAATGTATATTGTCACCTAAGTGATGAACTCCTACTAAGATGTATAATGTGAACTAACTTTATGTAAAAGGCATTACTGTCTAAAGATCTTCCAAATAATATGTTTCTCTGTGATTGTATCTGCTGAACTGTTTTTGTATCTTACTATGTTTAATGCTTCTGTATTGTAAGAACTTTTATTATTCACATGTATAATGTCAAACTGCACTAAGATTTCATTGTTTATGTTTAGAACTTTCAAACTTAGAATTCCAAAGACATGCATCTGGAGCATTTCTCCCCGGGCCTCTGCTGAAAACAGGCTCTGTGGAACCTAGTCGGACTTTCCCGGTCAACAAATGATAATTAAATAAAAATAAAATAAAATAAAACTTTTCTCCCAACACTCCTCTGAAAATGGGTCTACATCCCCTACCAGTTGGGTTTTCACAGTCATTAAATGTAAAATAAATAAATGCATATGGAATATCGTCAAAGGCCTTAGAAAGGTCCAGATATGCTCTATGTTTAGTGCAACCAATATTAACCGACTACTTAAAATAAATTAACAGGGTTCAGGAATGTTACTAATTTAGAAGTTTAGAATAAAGAGGTTAAGTGCAGTTTTAGATGGTCCATACTTGGTGTTGTTAACTAGGCATGATATCAAGTCCAATAGATGAGCTGTTCTTATGTTTTGAGATAGCTGATAAGACTTACTCCATAGTAATTATAACTGTGGGCAGAGTTAAATTTGTACCAAATTTGTCCACTGGGCTATCCGAATTTACCTCTGAGACATAGCCCGGGATTCATGAAGTTTGAGCCAGGTGCAGGCATAGCATTCTAACACCAAAGATGGCCGCTGAGCGATTCAGGTACAAGCCTTTCCCATGTGCACTACCTGCATATGCTACGCTCGCACAACTCCTGAGCCTTGTATGCTAATTACCCCATTTGCAGCAGTGTAGCATGCAAATGAAGGTATGTAGCGATTCAGGAAGTGGTGCAGGCATAGTGTAAGCATACAGAAATGTAAACCGTAAAAAACGGTTTACATTTTTGCAAACATAAAATCGGAGCCATGACAGCTGACCAAACACATGTATTATATTGTTAATATATGCCAATGGCTAAATATATAGCCATTGGCATAAAAAATGTACAAAATATAAAATTAACATTTAATATATATAGTCGCACTATCGCGACGTGGAAGCACAGGGCAGCAGTGCGCAAAGGGGATTGCAAGGAATATATAAAAATATAGAATAAAACTGCAATGAAACACATATCATGATTACCCCATAATAGTCAATGGCAGGTATGCTACACTATACTCATGGCGCAAGGATTGCTAAGGGGCAGTGACAGTGTTATGCGCAGTAGCTAGGAATTAGTAGGCAATGCCATGCAAATGAGAGGAGTAATAGTGAATCGCAGATTCCCCGCTGGTGTAAGGATGCACCTCAGCATAGTGTTATAACACTGAGGTGAGCCCTTGAGATAAAGATGACACCAAGAGATGGGTGAGTCACCATTGCTGTTAGCACATTGGAGCATTGCTAAACTGGTCTGCCCCTAGCTAGGCAAAGCTGCAGGATAGGGGTGTGTCAAATTGCCCATAGCTATACTTAGCTGAGAGTACACAAGGTAACCGAGTATGCATGTGAACGGAGATGAAACGCACATAAACCTGGTAAATGGGTATGTGTGGCGCGCACTGCAGCCGAAACAGTAAGGATATAGGAAAGAAATAAGGAAGTGCTGCAGCAGTGAAATTGGAGTACAAACAACTAATTAACACCTAGGAGCCTACAGTGGGCCATTGACAGCAGCTAACAAGGCTGCAAGCAGCTACCTGCAGAACAGGGAAGGGGAGGGGCTGTACTACAAAGAAAACAGCAAAGTGTCAAAGCAGAACAAAGGCGATATGCAGTATATCAGTTACAAGGCACATTTCACCATGACTGGGTTGGGAAAGAACAAAACAAGAAATACAGCAGGTGGATACATGCCTGATAATGGGAGGGGATCCAGGTCTAAAAGTGAATTAAAGGGCAACAGATTAATCAAGGCAGGCAAGTAGATCTCCACAGTAAAGGCCCCACACATGCAGTACTCATTGCAAAACCCATAATTAAGACACACAGCAGCTGGAATAGCTCATACACACCCACTTACATCAGCAGCATCCATAGCACAATACAATAAAGTGTGAAAGCACCTCACACACATTTGTGTATTCCGCATACAATCTGCACCAGTGGTGTATTCAGATGGGGAACTTTTATTATGTACATGTTAGGGGCTGCCATAGCTTTGATCCACCAGCATGTGTTGGAGACTGAATGTGGTGTGGAGGATGATACACATGATCACCGCAGGCACCAGAGGAGGAGGATAGTGTTCAGACCCAGGGTAACCTACCAGGGGCTACATAATCTGGAGATAGTAGAACATTACAGGGTGGACAGGGACACCCTACAGCAACTTGTGTAGCTGTGCCGGCCACACCTCAGAGCCAGAACAAACAGAGGGGAACCCATCCCAGTGGATATGAAGGTATGTGTAAGCCTGAGAATATTAGCTACAGGTACCTTTCAAAGACCAGCTGGGGATATCATGGGTATCTCATAGGCATCAGCATCCGGGGTACTACACCAGTTCCTGGATGCAATGTTACCACATGCCAATGAGCACATATACATCTCCTGAATGCAGGAGGAGTTGGCCAGCAATATGCGTCTCTTCCACCGTGTGGCAGAATACCCGGAGGTACTGGGTGCAATAGACTGCATGCACATACACATCAAGTCACCACCCGGTGAGCAGGGTAGGCACTACATAAACCACAAGGGATACCCCTCCATCAACTGCCAGGTCATGTGTAATGCCCAGGGCATTATCATGGATGTGTGTGCTGGCAACCCTGGAAGCTATCACGACTCCCAAATCTGGGATGCCTCACAGCTGTATCGGTTATTTGTCAGGGGGGACATCCCAAATGGCCACCTGGTGGGGGATGCTGGCTATGCACTGGAACCGTGAATGATGACTCCCATCAGAAATGCACACACACCCATGCAGGAATGCTATAATGAGGCACACGCACAAACCAGAATCATCATAGAGTGTGTGTTTGAGATGCTGAAATCACGGTTCCATTGCTTGGACATATCTGGTGGAGCCTTGCAGTACTCTCCAGGCACAAAGACAACAACAAGGCATTCTATAACTGTCAAGAATCTAAATGGCAATGCTCAGATCTGCTCTGAGCTAAAACAGAATGGCATTAAATATACTGATCCCAAGGATATTGCCAATATCCTGGCAGATCGATTCAGTGCCAACTTCACCCCCCTCTCACCCCCTAAATGGCCCATCTCAATACTGGAAGATTGCCAATTTCCAGTAATAATGGCCACACAGGTAAAAAACGCACTCTCTAAAGCTAAGAATACAGCATCCATGGGACCAGATGACATCCCGGGCTGTGTACTACATGAACTACAATATGAACTGGCACCTCACCTAAGTGTCATGTTTAATCAGAGCCTCACCTCAGGTTTCATGCCCACTGAGTGGCGCACAGCTACAGTTATCCCACTCCACAAGGGGGGATCCACCTTGGATCCCAGAAACTACCGTCCCATCAGTCTGACAAGCCTTATCTGCAAGGCCATGGAGCGTATTATCATGGAACTTATAAACAAAGACATTGGCAACCTTCAAACACTGGACCCCACCCAGTTTGGGTTCGTGAAGGGCCGATCTTGTCTCCTGAACTTGATTGACTTCTTTGAATCAGTCTCCAGAGCCATGGACAAGGGTAAGGTGGTCCACACAGCCTATCTAGACCTTGCCAAGGACTTTGACACCATCCCCCACTCTGGAATCATAGATAAACTTACTAAGCTGGGCATTAATCCCTACGTCACCCAATGGGTTGCTAACTGGCTTACTGACAGAACCCACACTGTAAAAGTAGCCGACTCCAAATCCAGCTCCAGGCAAGTGACAAGTGGAGTACCTCAGGGTTCAGTCCTGGGACCGCTCTTGTTTGGCATCTACTTCTCTGAAGTACAGGCCAACACTAAGGGACTCTGGATAACAAAGTTTGCAGATGACTGCAAACTGGGAGCCATTATTGAATCCCCAAATAATGTGGATACTCTACAAAAGGGCCTTACAGAAACAGATGCTTGGTGCCAGAGCCATGGGCTCAAGCTCAATGCCAAGAAATGTATAGTTATCCCCTTTGGAAAAAAACATGTATCCGTGAATTACCATATAGGTGGCAGTGCACTAAACACTGAATGTTTGATAAGAGACTTAGGGACACAGGTGGACAGTGGTCTCACCTTCGATAACCACATCGCCACAACAGTCAGGAAATCCTTTTATGTGGCACATCTCATCACTAAGGGCTTTTCATCCAGAAAAAAGGAGGTCATTGTCCCACTGTACTCATCCCTCATTAGACCCATTATAGAATACAATGCCCCATTTAGTATGTACCTCTCAAGACATCTGCAACAACTGGAAAGGCCACAGAAATACCTCACTAAAAGAATCACAGGCCTAAAGCAGATGCCCTATGCTGACCACCTTAAAAAACTCCAGCTATACTCTGTCGCATATCATCTACTCAGAGGTGATCTTAGCTTAACATACAAGGCCATGTCAAACCCAGAGCTGTTGGACATGCTACACTTAAAGAAATCCCAATCCCTCAGAGCCACACGCTCCAGGGATCTAAACCTTGTCATCACAATAAACAAAACATGCTGGAGGGATAGGTTCCTGACCCAGAGACTCCCCAGACTCTCGAATAGATTGCCCATACATGTCAAGCAGAGTGCCTCTTTGGTCCTCTTCAAAAGGAACCTTGACGATTGGATGGGAGAAAGGAAATTCACCCCGGGGATCACATCAGTCGCCCTGCTAGACAGAGGTCCAGGAAGTAAATAGTGTGGGAAGAAATAGCCAAGGAATTGTTATGGCTAGGCTTGTATAGGCCCTAGGGCTGATAGCCTAGTACCAACCTATGAACATGTGCCCACATCTTCATAGTGTGTGCCTTGCTACACAATATGGTCCTGCGGAAACAGCTGCAGCAGGGACAGAATGGTGAAGGCCCTCACAGCCCACCACCATTGCCAAGGGCCCCACAGGCACAGAGGTACTCATACCACAAACACCCTGAGCCAGCCCCAGTAGGCCCATGCCTTGGCAAAGAGGGAACATATAGCACACACACTGACAGTGTAGGCACCTAAGGACTGACACCTTTCTCCACCTGCACACACAGTAAAAATGGATGGCACACGCACAAGACTACCTGTAAATTGTCATGTATAGGCAGTCTACTGTGTGCATCCAACATAGGCAGCCCTCAACTGCATACACAACAGCCATTGGCACAAGGTAAGTCAACATCTGAACAGTAAATTAAGCTATCCGCATATGCAGATACTGTATGTATAGATGCATAGGTAGGTACTTGGCCAACTGCCAGAGGCCATTCATAAGGTCAGCCAAAATGTGTCAGCTTTTGCCACCCCATTGATTCATTAACCATACCTCTGTGGAAAAGAGCCAATGGTGGGATCCCTGGGGTGCATCTACTGTTCCCATCCACCCTTCAAGGTTTCTCTTGCAGAGTGTTAGTGAGGGGCTCTGTATAATGTCGTTAGGGATGTTGTTCCAAAGTATGGGGAGTATCTATGACAAGAAGTTGTCCCTCCAGCATCCTCCAGTTATTGTTGTGGCAAGGTCAGATCACTACTGTGTGGCTCACTGTGACATGGATTCCCATAGGTGGAGCATGTCCGTCAAGCTTGAGTTTGATATGGCTATGTTGGCCAGCAGAGATCATCTCTGGGTAAGCGAGATGCCACTGAGTAAAGCAGGAGTTTATTCAGTCCGGCTGCATAGGCCATATGTTGGAGGTCAGTATTCCCCTTGGTAAGGTACATTCATGGACCCCCCAGCTGTTGGACGTGTCGTCTGAGGTACATCCCACATGGGTTGTTATACCCTATGATGGGAATGATGAGTCATGAGTAAATGGGCACTATAACCCCAATAGGTCTAGATGGGAATCCCGTAGTAATCAGATGGCCTACATAGAAGGATGTCCTAACTACTGTGGAGATATGATTGTCAAAGGGGAGATCGCTATCTACATTAGTCCCCAGATACCCCATTACCTTGTCTGTATTAAAGTGACTCTCACTCATGTGTTAATATGTGGGTGCCAATTCCACAGTGGAATGACCATGCAGTTAGTGGCACTTGGCTGGAGGCCATATCATTGGTACCTTGTGACATTCTCTGTGAGGCCCCTTGAGGGATGTCCATGTCAGGTGGACTATCAATCATGGCTCCTAGTTTGCAGTCATTTCCAAACATGGTCTGCCGTAGTCCACCTGTGCTTGCCTGTACATCTGAGATGTATATGCCAAACAGTAGGGCTCCCTGGACTGAGACCTGTGGGACATCAGTCATGACTGCTCAAGAGTTGGACCTGGAGACCGCTAGTCATACCATGTGGGTTCTGTGTGTAAGCCCATTGGCAACCCAACCTGTAATGTATGGGTGAATGTACAGGCTGGTATCAATAATACCTGAGTGGGGCATCATGTCAAAAGACTTGGTGAAGTCCAGGTAGTATGTGTGAACCACCTCCCCCGTCATCTAATGTCTTGGTGACTGTATGTAAGACGTCAAACAGATTCAGTAGGCACGAACTGCACTCAACCAAGTTGACCTGGGTTGGGTCATGGGTTCGAAGGTTACCAATGTCATTGTCAATGAGTGCCATGAGAATGCGAACCATACCATTGCAGACCAGGCTAGTCAGGCTTATGGGGTGGTAGTTACCATGGTCAGTTGTGATTTCCCCTTGATTGAGTGGAATAACCGTTGTCACGTGCCATTGTATGGGCATGTAGCCTGTGGAGAGGCTGAGGTAGGAATACTTAATTAGGTGGGGGACAGGTTGCCTTGTACAGTTTGCAAGATGCATTTTGGGTCAACATCTGCCTCCATTGACACTGTGTTCTGCTGTTAGAGAGGGCCATTTCCACCTGTGTGTCTCTGATGGTTGGGAAACTGTACCTTTTGGGTAGTGTTGTGGGCTCTTTAGGGGGTGAAGTATGCACCGTATGTATCTGCAAGGATGTTGGCGATATCAGTAGGGTCAGCATATTTTGTGCTATATTTCACCAGCACAGTGTAAATCTGTGTGTCACCACATAGATCCTTGACACAGCCAAAGAAGGCTTTGTGGTTATCTTTCGAATCCTTGCATATTTTCCTGCTGATGTTAGCCTTGGGTGATGTCATGAGGGACCTACATATCATGCTAATAGTGTTCACGGAAGTCTACCCTTCGTGGGATTTGCTGTGTGTCTGGAACACTGTCCTACTTCTGTAGTATAGCCTGTTTATTGTAGAGGTCCACCAGACCGGTGTCCTTGTCTAGGAGGAGTGAGTCTTGGTTTACCAGTGATGGCACAATCCATACATTCATGTAGGTGCTTATAGACTGCATTTGTAAATCTGTCTGTATCTTGAGCAGTGCTTCTCCTTAGTGTGGGGGCTCTGAAACACCCCCAACCCTGTCACTAGTAGTGTAAATTTAGAGGTAGGAAAGATATACACTGTGGTATCCGTGGGTGGGGGAGATTCTAGGGTATGGAAACAGTGAACAGTTCATGGTCAGATCAAACCAGTGACAGATTAACCTCCGCTGTGGTGCACCTGTTGCCCATGTTGGTGATGACCACATCTAGTAGTTTCCACCCCACATTAGGGAGGTTACCACCTGATACAGGGCATATGAGATGATACATTCCAGGAAGCCCTGGTCCTGGAAGTGAGTACAGGAGTACGTTTCTCAGTTAATTGTATGGTAGTTGACATTGACCAATGCCAGGCTGTGCGTTAAGACTGTTATGTTCTCCACTGTCTCCAGGTAGGTGAAGTGGAGGTCCTGGGTCATGGAGGGTGATCCATAACAGGCCACATTCCACACTGCAGTTGTGGCTGATGTTAGCAGCACATAGATGATCACAGAAATATCATGCTGCCCCACTAACCTGGAGGTGTAGGTATCCCTGATGAATGTGGATACAGCCCCTCCATGTCTGTCAGTCCATGTGGCTGAAATGTGTGTTATGTGTTGTAGTCTGGTAGTGCTGGTGTGCTCTCAGGAGCCTTAAGACAGATTTCAGTTAATGCACAGATGTTGATGTTGTCCATACTGAGGAGTGCTGTGAGTGCATACATGTTGTGATCACAAACCCTGGTGTTAAGTAGCATAATCCTCATTGAATCTGCTATTGTGCTGTTTACGGAGCTGGTATTCACCTTCAAGACTCTCCTAAATAAGGCACCATAGGGGCGCCAATAGCCTTGGCTAGTATCCCAAAGCGTAAGGCTGACACATAGGCCGGTATGGTATCATTGTATTAATGTTCGCCACCTGTGCTTGTTTTTCATCTCCCCTGTAGGTAACCTACTGGTAAGCAATAGAAAGCATAAACTTATACAAGTCTTCTAGCTTCCAAGATAGGCTTTTGGAGTGACTAAGTATCAGTGTTCCGTATGTTCTTGCTGTACTCAACTGTTTCTTGACTATATGGTGAGTTCTCACTGTATATTGTGATCTGAAGGTCTGTTTATTCACATATTTTTGGTTGTGATGGCCTGCACATTAGAGGTTCACAAATAGCCTACTACCTATCTGCCCAAGGGCAATTAGAAGCATAGCAACAGTGTGTTGGCCTTCTCTGCACCATTAATGAAGCAATTGAGCCTCTGTCATGATGAAGTAACTGAGCCTCTGTCAAGAATAGCCAATGAAGCAATTCCAGGCAGAGTTGCTGGAAGCTGTTGAAGACTGGGGTTGTGGAGGGTGATACGGGCACTTAGTGATCTAAAGATGGCATGTTAATGTGGCAATTCAACATCATTCAATTCCCCCAACAGGTCTTGCAGCTATCAAACTGGACAGGCTCCCCCACCACCTGGCTGTATGGTTCTGGGACACATGATCCCAGGGGAGTATAGTCTGTTACCCATTCTCACAACAAGGTTTCCCTTGAAGTGTGTCAGTGAGGGGCTATGCCTAATATAGTTAGGAATGTAATGCATTTTCTCACAGTACATTTGTTATATGTTGTTATTTCAAGAGTACGTGAAGCTCAGTCAGTTTGGGGGTTCCCACCCTTTGCTTAGCCAAGCTTACACATAGAAATCATCTAAATAGGAAATAGGTGGAAGCAACGTTAATGTCAACAGCGTAATGGTTACAGCATCCACATAGTATCTTTGCATTCGAGGATACAATCCCGATAATGGCAGGGATGTTTATCCTGTGCAAAAGTATACCTTAACCACAGCTTGCATATATAGGTAGTAATCGTCTGTAAACATTAGAATCACCCATATAAACCCATGTGTGCAGGAGAGTACAGTCAACAGAAAATGTAATGTTATGTTAGCACATAGTGAGATGTTACGTCACTAACATGTATATATCCGGAGTAGTTAGCGGATATGGCCATGTTTGCACGCACAGGTTATACATTACAAAGTTTGTTTAACTGTGTTTAACTGCTGCTATAATGTCACACAAACACTTTTAAACATGCTTACAACTGCTTAAATGAGTCTTATTCTGCAGTAAAAAACATTCATAAAGCATTGCAGGTGTCAAACCCTGGACCATGCACACTATAGTCATGGGAAGTACCACTAAGCCATCCAAGGTGTAGGCATGTTTCATGGTCCTGAGACTACACCTTATACCATATGCATTTCACTGTAATAATCAGAAATGGGACAGCGACTTTGTGTACATATGTACAGTACATTTTAATGTACTGTAGTTTGTGAACCAACACATTCCAGTCTACAGCTGTATTACTGTTACAAACTAATACAAAAAAAAAAAATATATATATATATATATATATATATATATATATATATATATATATATATATATGTCAGTGATGTCTGCAGATATTTATTTATATATATATATATATATATATATATATATATATATATATATAGATATATATATATATATATATATATATATATATATATATATATATAGATATATATATATATATATATATATATATATATATATATATATATATAGATATATAGATATATATATATATATATATATATATAGATAGATATAGATATATATATACATATATATATATATATATATATATATATATATATTATACAGTTACATCAATAGCCATATATATAAACATCTATGAACACACTTTGTGACACAGAATCACTCCAAAGGAATTGGAGTGTACACAAAACACATGCAGCTCTGGTATTATAACAATTAATATTAACCTAATTCACCCTAGAAGGGGTGGTTGTTTTGCATGTGAAGACTGGGGTGGGGGAGAAATGATGTGTAATGCAATCACGCATCAAGGAAGGCCTGGGTCGGTGTCCAATAAGTGAACTGGAGGGGCATACATGGAGTATGGGGACAATATACGAAGGACACAAAGCAAGAACCTTACTTATTCATAATACACCCTGTCATGTCATATTGCGACACCTACTTTCACAAACATATGAACATTAACATGTATCAGATATATGTACACCAACTGACTGTCGCATATGTTTTCAATAGTGAGGAATGTCTATAGTACAATGTATATTCTAAACACAATAACATTCGTACATGTATCAGAGGCAGTCAATGACTGTGGTGTTCATTTTCCCGGGTTCAAGACCTACAAGGACTGTTAGGTTATTTTGAGGGCCAGAATAAGGGCTTTTTAATGCAGGTGGATTACAGCACTATTAAGCAGTTGTAAGCGGGTTTCCACGTGTTTGTGCAACAGTAAGCAGAGCTGAAACACGATAAATGGAGAAGCGCTTCACACGTTTGACCTTTGCTTAACATCATGCAGACCATGAGCAAATCTGCTTACAACCGCGTAAATGTGCATTATTCACACTTTCCCTACCAATGCCTACTCTGAGAGGTAAAATAATAACCCCTTTCAGGAGTAGAACCCACAACCATGGACTCTATCCTCAGAGTAACCTAACACTAAGCTACCTGGGATGTACCTATCCCAGTTGTGTATGCAGACAGGTTAAAACACAAAAGGGAGGAATGTGTTGAAATAGGACAACCAGCCATGTACCCATTTAAAGGTGTATGCTCATATATAGATATATACATACATATATAGAGAGAGAGAGATACATAGAGACATGTCGATATATACAGGTCTACATATATATGTAGATATATAGATAGGTTAAAAACATTTACACATCTGTGGAGGTACAGATAAACGTTTGCAATAATGTATATATCTATATACATATAGATGCATATATATATATATATATATATATATATATATATATATATATATATATATATATATATATATATATATATATATACATATCTGTAGACAGCATCTGAAGTGGTCATATCTGAGTATAACATGGACCATAGCAATCACACATTCCACCCTCCCCCAAACAATATGAACATAACATATGAAGAGTGTATGCCAATACACTATTACAAATATGTTCTATGGACATAGTCACCAACACAACTGCAATGACTGCAAATATCCATGACAGAATTACACAGACAGCTTTCATTTTGCAAATCTTTATTACATTCCGATGTATTGCCACAAGGATTCAAGGACTAACTGTACCTGCATGCTTTACAGGAAGCATTTAATAGTGCCTTAATGAATCAGCCTGTAATTACCATAGTATTAGTCCACTAAGGGATAGGTGTTCACATAGGTAAAGAACACCCACACACATATATAGACGTTGTATGAAAGGGGTTCCTACACACCTGCATGTGCTATGTACACCCACCAAAATCTACCCCACAACCAAAATAATTACATCAATACATACTGTCACAACATAACCAATTATGCAACTACTGTACAACATCTGCTGAGACCTTAGCATACTTGGACACAGACACACTATCATGGCCCTATGTGAAATAGTTGCCGTTATACAATTGAACAGCTGCTGATGTAACAGGGTTTGTATGAACTAATCCCCGTTTCAGAGGATTGAAAGGTTTGTACACCAGGAAGTTTTATCGAGTACTGATTATTAGCACAGTATGATATACAGTAACACCAAACTAAATATGTCTGGTAGGCACACTGTAAACCCCCTAACATTAAATGCATAGCTATGCAGCCTTGAGCTGGTCAAACAAGCTGGTCAGACTGAAACATATGCAGAAGTATTAGGTACAGACAAACCCTGCACAAGTAGCAATGTTCAGAAATATGACAGCAGTACTCACATTTAGACCAACTCCTCTAGGCATTACACACAATTTATTACTGTTCTTCTCCAAACAGCTGTTGCAGTAGATTCCAAACAAGACTTCCACGCTGTCCCCTCACAAGTAAGGCAAAGGGACAATGCCCAAGTGGAGAACTCGATTATACTCCACTGTAGCCATGGTACTGGCTAAGGCAGTAGCAGCACAGCTGATGCACATGTAATTAGCTACTTAGGAACACCAATTGGTCCTCGGGATAGCACGTTACTGATCTGTAACTATAAAAGGTTGCCTTGTCACAGATTCAGACCATCTGTATCTACCTGTAGGACAGTACAAAACACTGAAAGACGAACTGAAAAAGAGTATTACACCAGTTAATAACACCTCTGATTACTAAGACGGTATGTATAACATGTAGTATGTCTTTGGATGTAGTATCTGTACTGTAAAAATTACAGTGTAATCAATGCATATAGCGGAAATAGCTATCTTGTAGAGATGTATTGTTGAGCAGTAGTAATGCTTGTAGTATTCTATGTGTGTACTGCTGTAGGTCAAACGGCACTCTCCACATACACCACAAGGGATGATATGGGCTTGGAACCCATCAATTCGCTTCCAGCCACTGTCAGTGTCAGGATTGGTCCAACAAGTATGTGCTATAACAGGGGATAGTATATGTCGATATATTATAACAGTCGACATATGTATGGGTGTATAAGTAAGATGAACATGTTAAAGGTGGGCTTACCATGCAAATATGGTGTGCATTGTGGGATATTGTGCCAATAACTGTGTAATATATACAGTATTCTAGGCAGATCTGTATTCTATTCTACATAGCAGTTCTGTTATGTTATGCAAACTGTAGTTAAGTCTATTGGAAATTACAATACTCAATGACAAGATACATAACATTAGTATTCATCTGACAGGTTAGCAGCATGGTAGCAAAGATAACTGGAAGAGCCAGGTAGCTATCCATATACATAACACATGTAATATCCACCTCTCTACTATCGTTTGCAAGCAATAACAGCTGTGCATGTGTACATGTTATGCAAATGTGTAGTGACCCTTGTTATAGGGCTGGGCCAAATGGCTATGTGCACACCTAGATAGAGTGGATAGTGAGAGTACAGCCACACTGGTTGAACTACCAGGTTTGTTTAGCCCAACCTCTCATTGCCAACCTAACAGCCGCCTGCACATACTGTATGTAAGGTAGTGCACAGCACTGGTAATGAAACAGGTTGCATATCATCTTTAACTCCAGTGTAACATCTGCTGTTGGAGTGTAAGATGTAGGAGACAGCTGCCCATGTGTAATAGCTGCATCATAGGTGATGGCTCACACTATCTGATTATATCCTGATCATGTTGATAGTGGCATCAGAGCCTATTGATACATGACTCTGTTTGGAGAGTGGGTGTCTATGCCCAACAGAGCTCATGGTCCTGGTGGATATGTGAGTATATACCCAGAGAAGGAAACAGACCTGTAGACACTTGCATCATATGTAATCAACTAACAGGATGTGATGTGCTCCTCAGAGGAGGATTGCTGCTAAAGGTAGCTACAATGTTTCCGTAATAGCCAGTGTTGTCATGTCCATAACACAAATATGTACATGTTTGCATCACTGTCTAAAACATCTTCATAGGCAATATGTAAACTATATATGGTACTTGGTATTTGTAGTACTGACTGCTCATACAGGCATGTCCACTAGTCAGCTACTGGTGTTTTCTAATGTCAGCTTTGTGTATGTGGCCATCCTGGGGGAATGTAATCTCTATGCCATGTACACTGCCAGACCCACCTAACACCATGCCCCACACATTGTTTGGGATGCAGCTACAGGGGTAAGCTGGAAGGCAGCCCAGTCTACAGCCATGACTGGACTGGACAGTCATGAGGTGTAGGTTAACACATGCAGCTCATCAACACAACTAACACATACCCTTACCAGAATACAGTAAGGACACCAACACACACTACCGGAAATCACACACATTCACATACGTGTCTAAGTATCTGGCCAAACAAGTGACCCCCAAGCAGGATGAGACAGACACCGAAATACACAAACTGTATGACATAGTTTACATAATTGTGCCGCACCTCTGAACACATGACTGGAAACATACCCAACAGTACTCATTTGTGAATGCAAACTCTAGCACTATGGTATACACCGACCTATATGAGGGCATACATACTGTCAGCTGCCTGTCTGCCATGATTAGCCACATACTCATACACTCAGACCACCTTTTGAACTATACACATGGCTCTGGCATATTCCATGTTGTTGTGAAGGACCTGTGATTCAGTAGCCTGGACTGCATGGAAACACATGTAGGAACTTTCAGGTCTTGTAGCCCATGCAGGTATGTCCCAAGGCCTGGGTAGCATTCTGCCATTGGCCAGAATGATACTGCAGTACAGGGACAAAATGATTGTATTCCACAATTGTCTAGTGTAATGGTGCATGTCACAGGGTATCCAGTATCTGTCGTCCTGGGATAACATGGTTGACAGACCATGATGCTTTGCCAGACAGGGCCTGCACCTGTTACCCCTGGGAATCTGGATACTGCCTATTGTTCATGCTTCCCCTATAGCGCCTTCATCATGCATGGTTCAAGTGAGGGCCCACTGCTGTTACAGGGACAGCCAAGCAATAAACTGCGGGTCTCGCTACACAATGATACATATCAAAAACACTATATGGACACACACACATATGTCAGTCCCTAACATGGAGAACATATCTGTGCAGTGGCTGAGACATGTTTCAATGCTCCAGAGAGCACACCTGCATGACCATGTTATAACACATACCTCACCTGTTGCCCATTATCCTTTATTGGAACACACGGGCTGCATGTGTGTCCATATTCCTGAAGGATATGTACATCCCCATGCTAATTGCACTTGCATAACATCAGATGCATTATGCTGAGCAACTACCTTTGTTTCAAAGTGGAATTCAAAATGCACCTTGAGACAGATCACCCACCAGGACACGGACTTCCCAACTGTCATAATGTGTTGTAATGGGGAAGATTAGGTCTGAGACAAACAGGTTGGCATTCATTGTTAGATTCCAAGGAAAAGAAATGGATTACTAAGCTGGGTGCTTTGTTTGCACCTGGACTAAATGAGCAATTTTAATTGAACCAATAGGACGTGATCTTGTCACTATTTAAATGCATCTTTTTAGTTTTTTCATTGTCACTGAGGAAGGCTGTGTGTGGTTTGCCAGCCGAAACCGGTCTGAGCTATTTTTGATGCTGTTTTGATAATAAATTATATTTTTTCACTGGATCCTATTTGGTTGCTGGCTTCTCTTTGTGGACTTGATTTGTGGTTGTTGCCGGGCAACTTTCCTACGTGCAGGAGCTATTTTTTGATTGGCAAACTTTGTTCTTCTTCCTGCTGGGGGCTTTGGATCCGGTGCTGGCTGCATGTTTAATCTGCAGCCCTTAAAATATCTTTTTCGTGTGGATTTACGTTCCTATTTTTGGTATTATACTTTTTGGATGCCATCAGGGTTGTCATTGTACCTAGGAATTCAGTGTTTGATTATTTGGGGTTTTCGAGTGCTTTTTTTTGGCTTTGCTCATGTGCGTATGGCGTGTAACTGGTCTATAGTTTTGAACAACTGAATCTAGACTTTAATCATCTTTTTTTGAGCTTAAAGCAGTCCAGATTTGGGCTATTTATTTACAACAACAGTCGAGAAGTCGAGAAGTACTGGTGGGAGCCCTATTTACGATGCGGATTTCATTCTCCTTTTGGTTTTGTTTATTCAGCAAGTCGCATATGTGAGCTTGGCGTCCGCTATTTTCAACAACTACGCATATTGGATTTATGCACATTTTGCCCTGTATTGGTAGTCATTCACCTTCTTTTTTCTTATGGGAACTGCTACGTGGTCTTGCTTGATTATTGAGCTATACATCTTCATGTTTTTGCTACAAGTGACTTGTGTTTTCAAGGTACTCTTCATTCATTTTTTGGGTTGTGATTTATAAGCAATAACCGACATCTTGGGTTAGCACAAGCAGCTGGCAGCTGGATTGGCATTTGCTTTAAACATCTACGGTTTTGTGGTTCGAACGATCATTCTTTTGGGCAGTTAATTAATATTGCTATGTGGTTTGTCTAACATGAGACTATTTCCATCTTTTTGGGCAAGGAATCAATCTCGTTATGCAAGGTACTGTGTAACTACCATTTGTTTATTTTATCCAGCCATTTTTTGGAAACGAAGAGACTTTTTGGCCCTATTCTCAAACAATCTTTGATATTAGCATTTTGGGACTAAAGGACTATAGGGAATTTGTTCAATGTGTTTTTTCTCTTTCACTGGATACCAGTGGTTTTGGACAGACCTTTTACAGGTGTATGGACTTCTTTATAACTTTGCAGTTCGTAACTCAATGTTTTTTGTTTACTAAATTGCTTGTCTCTATTATGGAGGCTAGGTTTTACTGTGTCCCATGATTTCGTGATACTAACAAGCATTTGTAGGTAAATACAACTATCTATTCATTGTAGCTTTATAGAATAGATACTAGAATTAACGAACTGACTCATTTGATTATTTTTTATTGTGATATGATTATCCTTCTGATTCACATTATATTTAACACTATATTCAACACCTTATGTATTATTGATGCTGGTCATTTGTTCTAGCTACTTTCAGTATTGTTTGATTTTATACTGATTTATGATCAGCTCATAGGGTACCATTAATGACTTGGGCTACTGGTTTATCAAAAGTGTTTGTATTAGTATATCACCAGATTGCATTGGTAGATGCTTTATTTAGCAACATTACTTGGGTTTGGGTTTGTCTGAAAATCATTGGGTCTATGTGGGAAGTTACACATTTTTTGTGTCTTTCATTACATATAGTTTTCAATATTGTTGTATATTATAGCTTTTCTGGATAAGTTTTTCTTATCCAGGGAATTACATAGGCCCAGATATGTGAAAAGTTTTATTGTGTACAACTGTCATTCATGGATGTTTATTATAAGCAATATAATTGATGTATTACATCAGTTATTACTTGTAACCTAGATCAGGGCTGTTTTTGGAATCGTCAGAGTTGGATTCAGGATTCATTTTCTCAATTTTGGGGTCATCATTTTTTATACTATATATATTTTTTGCCCTTTTTTTTGACATCATTGCGCAGTCCGTTTCGATATTTAGATTATATATTCAATTTGGTTGATTAATGGGAACGTAGCATTATTAGACAGGAATTGGTTGTCTTTCATAGCTACTATTGCTCCTTATTTTTGATGTGGCATATGTTTTTTATATAGCCATCATTGTCATTTGAACAAAAAATATAAATAATGGATCTTCTAAATTTGGTCTCAGGGCTCTCTGCAGACAGAGCAGATTTAAGTGCATTTGGTGTTGGCCTAGGGTCAAGTGGCAACAATTCTAATGACCCCTTAGTACCTGAAACAACATGTATTTGGCTTTTGAGAATTTATATAAACATTTAAAGTTGTTAAGATCTAACATCTGGCACTCCAAACTTTTTAAAGCCCATATCGTGAAAGGTATTACAACAAGGGGTCTTAGAATTAGAATCCAACCACATGTAGGGCAGGTTGATGAAGAACTTAACCAGCAATGGTCGAAAATTCAGCAGCATGCTACTATGTCATTTGTTGAAGCTTTGGACAAATACTATGACAGAATAATTGATTCAGAAATAAATACAGTTACGGATTTGTGCAATGATGTGAAAAAATTTGAAGGGGAAATATTTTTTAAGAAAAATCTCAATAAAGTTACTAATGATCTCACCAATCTTGAGGAGCAGTTGAAATCCAAGAAAATAAAGAAATTTAAACGTGATTTTAATGATTATCAAGGATTCAACCCTTTCAGTTTTCCATCTAAACAAGTTCGTTTTACCCCTTATCTGGGTAAAACACCTAGAAGGAAGAGACCCAGATCGATTTTACAGAACAAAAATAATACAGATGGGTCATCCACTGATCTGTCTTCATTTACAGACAGTGACATGCAGCCAGCATCGGATCTCCCAAACCCCAAAAGAATACAGGGTTTCACCCCTTTAGGGGGAAGTACAAGCGTGGAGGCAGGAAACACAAAAAGAGTAGAGGATATTCAGGGTCTGTTACAAATGGTAACACAGAAGTAAGCATTGATAATTCAAATGTTTTAAACTTGTCTGACTTTACCTTGTCATCAATACAGCTGGCCGTTCTCAATAAAGGCTTAAATTTCATCCCTGGTTTTGTTACTTCTGAAGATCATTTGGTTCAGGACGTATTGTCATTTTGTAGAAGTGTAAATTTGAAATTACAGTTTGGGGATGGGGATACAAGTTATGATCAAAACAAATTTATTTATCATAAATCTAAGTATCTTCCACCAATGCATCCTGTTGTACATTTATTTCAGAACATGATTCTCAAAGATCTACACTTTTACAGATCAGAGACTCGCTTTAAATCTAATAATCTATCACTTAGGGAGAAACAAGCCATTGAGGAATTACAACAAAACAAGGATTTGGTTATCATCTCAGCAGATAAGGGTGGGGCTGTAGTGGTCATGAATTGGTCGGACTATGACAAGGAGGCAATGAGACAACTATCCAATAAAAGACACTATGCTGAAATGTGTCTTAATCCGACGCATAGATTCAAACAACAAATTGATGAATTTATGACTATTGCTAGGGACACTGGTCTCATAACCAGTTCTACTTAACAACAATTGACAATCAATGACCATATTAACCATTACATCTATTTCCTTCCTAAAATTCACAAAGACCCTGTACACCCACCAGGTAGACCCATTGTTTCTGGCAGGGGTTACCTCACAGAACCATTATCCTTGTTTCTAACCAAACATCTTAAGCCTTTGTTGACCCATGTTCGTTCTCGACTACAAGATACAACAGAATTTTTACAGATTACATCTGAGGCACAATTGGAAGCTGGTTGGTTGATGTGCACATTGGGCGTTAGTTCCTTGTACACAAATATACCACATTCAGCAGGATTGGAGGCTTTAGCTTATTGGCTCAAGATTGCTCGCATTTATGAAGAGGATTTTAATTCTTTTCTTGTTGGCTTGGCAGAACTTGTTCTAACTAGCAATGTCTTCTTCTATCGAGACATTTGTTTTTGGCAAATTAAAGGCACAGCAATGGGATCATCTTTTTCTCCCATTTATGCTGACCTTTTTTATGGCATACATAGAGGAACATATCATTTATAACACTAGTCATAACATATTTTTGCCAGAAATCGATATTTGGAGGCAGTATTTGGATGATTGCTGGATGGTGTGGAGGGCTGATGTTGAATACTTAACTGAATTTGTTTCATATTTGAATTATAATATATGGGGCATTGAGTTCACTATTAATTATCATGCTGAAACAATTACGTTTCTTGATGTCCTGATCACCAGACAACAAGATCATACTCTTAGTACTCAGGTATTCAGAAAATATCCGGAATACAACACAGTCCTTCATGCCTCCAGTTTTCATCCACCGCATATTGCCAAAAACATACCTAATTCCCAATTTATACGTTTAAAACGTATATGTTCCCAGCAGGATGTCTTTGAGAAAGATAGACGTGATTTAATTAATAGATTTCGTGACAGGGGCTATCCGATGGGACACGTTCTTGCTGCTAGCAATTGGATAAATTCTTTACCTAGGGAGGATTTCCTCCAGTACAAAGCCAAAGATCAGAGGACTGCACAGCCATTAAGTTTTGTCACAACTTATGCTAGAAACTCAAATTTACTTATGGACAGTGTTCAGAAAAACTGGAACATTTTGTCCAATATTCCTGAATTATCAGATGTATTACCTGAAAAATGTTTATTTTCTTTTCGGAAAGGTAAAAACTTGGCTTCATATTTTAATCATTATAAACACACACACTTTACCAGTAGTACTGATTCAGTACAAACTACTTTGACTGGGGAAAGGTTAGTGGGTTGTTATCCATGTGGTCACTGTAGTAATTGTGACAAAATTTTCAAATCAAAGGAATTTACAAGCAGGAATTGTTCTAAAGTCTATGAAATTTCATTTTTTGCAAATTGTAGCAGTGAATGGTTAATTTATCTGTCAACATGTAGTTGTTGTTCATTTTATGTTGGCCAAACTTCTCGGCCCTTAAGACTGCATATTTCTGAACACATGAGCAACATTAAAAACAAGAAGATTAATAATGCTCTATATAAACATACCACCAAACATCATACTGCTAAATTTTCTTTTATGATTATTGATTTAATTAAGGGTACAAGATTTAATAAAACAGGTTGGCATTCATTGTTAGATTCCAAGGAAAAGAAATGGATTACTAAGCTGGGTGCTTTGCTTGCACCTGGACTAAATGAGCAATTTTAATTGAACCAATAGGACGTGATCTTGTCACTATTTAAATGCATCTTTTTAGATTTTCATTGTCACTGAGGAAGGCTGTGTGTGGTTTGCCAGCCAAAACCGGTCTGAGCTATTTTTGATGCTGTTTTGATAATAAATTATATTTTTTCACTGGATCCTATTTGGTTGCTGGCTTCTCTTTGTGGACTTGATTTGTGGTTGTTGCGGGCAACTTTCCTACGTGCAGGAGCTATTTTTTGATTGGCAAACTTAGGTCTGAGACAGAACCATAATAATGGCTACTCTCAACTATTCCAGTATGAACTGGAAAGACTCCTCATGTACCAACACCTGTGCTCAATGCATGTTGGATTCCATCAACCCCACTGACCTGGATCACAATAGTCACACAAACAGGGCTAACAGTATGCTATACATAGCTAGTCTCCAATACCAATGTTATGTTTCCTAAGAGCAGAGTGGTGAGTGCCATGGCACCCATGCAGATGGACAGTACATGTGCAAATGCTGAATCCTACACAAATGAACCTTAAGCAGTCACATATGTGCAGTGATTGTGCCACTGAAACAGAACTAGGATGCAACCCAACACATACAAGTAGGAAAACTGGTGGTACCATGTGTTAAACTATACCACAGAATGTAGTAACTGTTACAAGAGTGAACACACATGAGTGTAGGTGATCCCTGGTCAGCCTCAGTAAGATGCAGATACACCATATAAAACCATGCAAAGCTACTGTGAAACTAATCAGCCACATATTATGAGGCCAGCACAGAGCATTCTATAGCTGTGTCATTAATCATAATGGCAATGACAAGACCTGCCGTGCTGCACAGCACTATGGCATGGGAAGTACTGCACCTACAGAAATAGCACACATTCATCCAGATAGGGTCTTGGAGAACCTAAACCGACTCCCACCCCCCCACCCCCAACAGGTACATTTAGTAATATATCAATGTACACTACAGGGCCCCTGTATTAATGACTATGCAGGTACAAGCTGCACTCTCTAAAGCCATACATAGAGCTTTCGTGGGACCTGTTAACATCCCAGGGTGTATCCTACACAAATGTAAGAACATTTAGCTATCCACATACATATCATGTTCAATCATAGCTCCATGTCAGGCTGTGTACACACCGAATGGTGTACAGCAACAGTTATCAATGCATGTTGCGTTCAATGCATGTTGGATTCCATCAACCCCACTGACCTGGATCACAATAGTCACACAAACAGGGCTAACAGTATGCTATACATAATATGTGGCTGATTAGTTTCACAGTAGCTTTGCACAAAGGGGGAGACACCATTGATAATAGGTCATAGTGCACAACTACCCTGCTGAGTCTGGTCTGTATGGCCAAGAACCGTGGTCAACGTAATTGATGTACTCTGTACAGATGTAGATGACAGTAGATTTGATTCACACTACATATCATGACCTTGCCAGGTTGTAGGACACCATCACCCATGCTGTGTTCCAGCTACACTCAGTAAACTAGGTGTATATTCCTATGTCACAGGAGTGATTGACATCTGGACTGCTGGCAGAACCCACATTACAGAAGGTGTCTGATGAATACACGCACATCAAACCAGTGCCAGCCACAGTAATACAGGGGTCATTCTTATACTCCCCCTCTTTGTTATCTATACCACATAGACTAACACAGAAGGCATCAGCCTATTGATGTTTGCAAATGACTATGAACTAGGAGCAATAGTTGACTCATTGTGTGCTGTGTTCAACTTACAGAAGGACCTTAGTGTGTCAGATGTGTGGTGTGTGATGTATGGCCACAATCTGACAGCTAAGTATTGCATTGTCACCCCCTATGTTACAAACCCTTTACCCATTAACTACCACCTAGGCAGCGGTCAACATAATGGCAACTGTGTGTATGGGATGCAGCTGGACAATACTTCCCTTTGATAGTTACATCACCACAAAAGACAGGTAGTCGTATAGAGATAACTGTTCAGCCCTACTCAACATCCATGTGACCCATAATAGATCACATATTTCCTTTAAGGGTTATTGCCCATGTGTAGATGGCCTACACTGCCCTTCACAATCCCTAGCGGCACTATGTAGCATGCAGCCTACCCTGAATAAAGCCATGTCCAACCCAGAGGTGTTGGACATGCTACACTTAACACATCCTAATCCCAAATAAACACATACGTCATGGACATCCACCTTTCTAGTACAAGGATCACAACATGCCTGACAGATCCCTGTCCCATACACTTAACATACTCTTGCCATACTATGCATCTCTGTCAAGAGAAGCTGCACATTGCCCCTCTCTGTGACATGGTGTGATGACTGCATGCCAAATATATCAGGAACCATCTGTATCAGTTCTGCGAGACTGCTTGAACTGGCCACTGAAACTTACCTGTCTGTTGCCTACAGCTAGGTAATCCATCTGCCTAGGCTCATAAATGGCCCAGGGCATATAGCCTACTAGATCACTATGACCATATATGCTATAGTTGATATCCAACCCTGCAAATACCAACAGGCTAGCTATTGTCCCATGTGTTACACATGTGCAACACAGGCAATACATGGCAGGATGCTACACAGCTGTACAGTGCCATGTAGATATATATGGCAAAACACATACATGCTTGCAAGTCTGCAGGGTCACAGGTCATGACCCTAATGGCTATGTATGACAATATATGTGGCATATACACAGCATTAAGGTCAATTGCATTAATGTGAACACATCCAGGCATGCGCTGATAGGTAAAGACACCACTACAGGCAAACAGACATGCCCACATCAAGACAACATCCACATGGTGTATGAGCAATGTCATCACATGACACGCACATATATGGTGATAACATCACATCACCAGTAGGTGTCAAATGTGTGTGACCTATACATGTCAGTGGTGTTAGTGTTATGAGTAGCATCTTACCCTCACCAAGAATGATGCCACAATATGAAGACAAGATGATCAATTTCAACAATTGGCTTAAGTATTGGTGTCATACAAAGGGGATCCAATGCCTGTCAGCCTGGGATGACATGCTCAACAAGCCACGATGCTTCGCTAGGGACAGCTTGCACCTGTCACCTCTGGGCTTTCAGATATTGGCAAAGGCTCTTGCTACCCCTATAGTGCCTTTTTTAGGCAAGGCTCAAAAGATAAACCCACCTCCATAGGTATCACAAGGGATAAGAAACTAAGAGTCATGCTACTCAATGCCAGAAGTCTAAACCTCAAGATGCATGCACTCAAAACTCTCCTTAGCATGGAGAATATCTATATCTGTGCAGTAACAGAAACCTGGTTCAAGGCTCTCAAGAGCACCCCAGCACTACCAGGTTATACCTCATACCATGCTTCTCGGTCCCAAAACTTGGACCGAACCACAAAAGGAGGGGGGAGTATCAATATTCGTCAAAGATACCCACACCTCCAGGTTGGTGGCACAGCACGAAGCATCAGAGACTATCCATGTGCAACTAACAGTGGGTAAAACTGCCTTCCAGTTTATAGCCTGCTAAAGACCACCCTCCCAAACCCAGGAACCCCACTCGGCCTTCCTGAGAACACTGGAAAATATGAAGGTCTCTCCAAACACCATTATATTGGACTTCAACTACCCAAACATAGACTGGGAGCATTACTCTAGCTCCAACACCCTAGCCCAAAGGTTCCTAGAATTTATAAACTCAAATGCTATGGAACAACTTGTTACCACTCCCACAAGAGGGGAAAACATACTGGACCTGATCATCACCAACATGGGGACTCTATGCTCCAGACCAGAAGTGTATTCCTCACTGGTAAGATCAGACCATAAACTAATCTCACTGGATATTCACATCCCAACCCCACCTCCTGCCCAGAAAACCACAGTGAAAAACTTCTCTAAAGCAAATTTCACACTCCTCAAAACCGAGGTGGAATCCTTCAAAGCCCCCGGGCCTGTGGAAAATATGGCCCAGACCGTAGAATCCTTTACAGACACATTCTATGAACACCTTCAGGAATGCATGGATCGTGCAATCCCATATAAAACCAAGACCCAATCCTCAAAGGCAGACGTCCTGTCTGGTGGACCCCAGCCATAAACAAACTATACAATAGAAGGAGGAAGCTACTACATGATAGAGCAAAATCCCAAAAAGGGAAGGCATCTCTGATCAGTATTAGCAAAAAACTACGGGCACTCATAAAATCATCTAAGGCCAGCTTCGAGAGAAAAATTGCACAGAACACTAAGGATAATCACAAGGCTTTCTTTAGTTATGTTAGGAACCTGGGTGGGAATTCCCAGATATGCTCAGAATTAGTCCAAAATGACAAAAAATACACCGAACCCACAGACATTGCCAACATCCTAGCTGACAGGTTAAGTGCAAACTTCTCACCCTTTCCCCACCAAAAGGGCAAATATTTATCCCAGCAGAGTGCTGCCCCCCTGACATCTCAGATGCTCAGATAAGAGCCACCCTATTCAAAGCAAAAAACACAGCATCAATGGGACCAGACAGTGTCCCGGGCTGCATCCTACATAAACTCCAAGAAGAGCTAAACCCAAACATAAAACTACTGTTCAATCTCAGCCTTACTACAGGATATGTACCCAAAGAGTGGCGTACAGCAACAGTGGTCCCTCTCCACAAAGGTGGTGCCTCAACAGATCCTGGAAACTATCACCCCATAAGCCTGACTAGCTTGGTCTGCAAAGCTATGGAAAGGATCATCAGGATCATCATGGACCTCATAAATAAAGATATTGGGGACCTACAGACACTGGATCCTACCCAGTTCAGCTTTGTTAAGGGCAGATCCTGCCTCTTAAACCTGGTTGATTTCTTTGAAACAGTCACCAAGGCCATTGACAAGGGGAAGGTGGTCCACACAGCCTACCTGGACCTCGCAAAAGCCTTCGATACAATACCCCACTCGGGCATTATAGATAAGCTCACCTGCTTAAATATAAACCCCTATGTCACTAGATGGGTTGCAAACTGGCTCAAGGACAGAACCCACATGGTTAGAATTGCTGGAGCCATGTCAGACTCCAAACCAGTTACAAGTGGCGTCCCACAAGGCTCAGTCCTGGGACCTCTCTTGTTCGGTATATATTTCTCGGAGGTACAGGCCAACACAGAAGGACTGTGGCTGACCAAGTTCACAGATGACTGCAAACTGGGTGCCATAATCGATTCTCCAGCCAACACAAGCATCATCCAAAAGGGCCTCATAGAAACAGACAACTGGTGCCAGAGCCATGGCCTCAAGCTAAATGCCAAAAAGTGTATAGTCATCCCCTTGGCCAAAACAAAGTGCCCACAAATTACCACATAGGTGGTAATCCATTAAGTACAGAAGAAGTAATTAGGGACCTGGGGACCCAAGTTGATAGCAATCTCTCATTTGACAACCACGTGGCCAAAGTGGTTAGAAAAACATTTTATATAGCCCACCTAATCATGAAGGGATTCACATCTAGATCAGGGGAGGTCATTGTGCCGCTTTACTCATCCCTCATCAGGCCCATAATTGAGTACAATCCCCTTTTTGGGATGTACCTTACCAGACACCTGCAGCAACTGGAAAGACCCCAAAAGTACCTCACCAAGAGGATCAAAGGGCTCAAACAGATGCTATATGCTGCCCGGTTAAAGAAACTCCAGCTCTACTCAGTGGCATACTGCCTGCTCAGAGGCGATCTGTGCCTGACGTATAAAGCCATGTCCAACTTGAAATTAATGGACATGCTGCACCTCAGAAAATCCAAATCCCATCGAGCTACATGCTTGAGAGACTTGAACCTCAGCACTGAAATAAATAGGACATGCTGTGTGGACAGATTCATAACCCAGAGGCTCCCTTCACTCTGGAATAAAATCCCAGTCCAGGTTAGGCAGAGTCCCTCATTGACTCTCTTCAAGAGGAATCTTGATGAGTGGATGGGAGATCGTAGGTTTACCCCGGGTATCACTTCTGTGTCACTGTTAGACAGAGGCACATTATACTAACCTCGAAAAAGGGCATAGCAAAATTAATTTAAAATGGGTGGCGAAAGCCAAACACACTCTAGCTAGGCTTATAAATGTCCTAGGGCAGATAGCCTAGTATGAACCTAAGAACCTATGAACCTATGTAGATTTACAAAGACATATTTGTAATCTTAATAAATGTGATACACATGTATGTTCAGCTGTACTGCTGTACTTGTCTGTGAATTACTGTGATCTGTCTCCATCATTATGTCTTCCAGGTATCCCACGTAGCAGACTGCCACCGTACAGCCACTTGGAGGATGAGTTCCTCATCTCATACCTCCTCCACAACTACACGATTCTCTTCAGCCATGTGCCACAGGATGCACAGCAGTGGGATGCCCTGTGGGAGGAACTCTGCAGGAGGGTAAATGATGTTGGCGGTCACAATCTCATCTATCAGCAGGTGCGCCAAAACTGCACTGACCTGATAAGATGGGCAAAACAGCGTGCTAATGCAATCACTAGGGAACAAGGTGCAACAGGTGGGGGGCCACTCATCCAGCCCCCCACCCACACGTACAGAGGAGCTACTGGCCAACCTGGGGACACCTGCAAACGTCCATCCACAAGCTTTAGCTGGTATTGTGGAGGTGGGTGTCTCTCAACCACTGAGCCTGGAGTTGCCTGGTAAGTCACTACTGCACATAAAACACAACTATATATCACAGTTACATGTGTTACTGTACAATATGTACTGTAACATCATATGCAAGGCATGTATTGCACACATGCCAGATACTATATTCTACTACTCTATGTATGCACAGATGTGCATACTTCATAGTATAGTGTATTGTACTGGCTTATGTGCTAACATGGACATTGCGGCCTGTAGCTATCACACAGGTATGGATAATGATCTTGCTGTGACACCCCTGTTTAGGTACCTCTGGTGTTTTGTAGCAACAACAGCCTGTGTCAGGTGAGAATGTTGTTATTTACCAGGCCTGATAATGCATGGAACATATTAAAAGTATGCTATCTGCCATAACACACGTACACATAATGTATGACAGTCCTGGTAATGGGCACTGGTCAGACCTGCAATGCATCACACTATTTACTAATGCAAAACAATTGAAGACTATATGAAACACATACACTAGACCTTCCAAACTGTCATTATCAGATGTGTGAACAACAGTGTATGCAATGGTGGAGGTGTGTTCCACTGTAGGGACAGGTACTACGTATCAGGATTATACATGTTGGGAATATGAACAGTACTGTACAGAGAGCATATGTGTGCGCACACACTAAATGAGTTGGAGCTGGAGTATGCCCGGCCCACAGGATACACCCTTGTGGAGTATACCCTTGCTATGAATGTCACACAATGTCATGTGCTATCAGACATGTCCATGACATGTAGTGGGCTGACTGCAACACTGCTCTACTATCCTGCAAAACATGTCTCACATCCCATACATACCACCCTTTGTCTGCATAACCCTGTCCTCAGTGGGCATATGACATCTATGGGTGTATGTCATATGGGATAACACTGGCATGTGAAATAAGATGGCCATCACAACCATTGGACTGAACATGTGTGCAAATGGCCATGGAGGATGGCCAGAGACATGAATCAACACACACAGTAGAAGTGATGTACATGTGTGTACACCCTGTTGTACATTGGCTCAACACAATACAACTATGGCCTTTGTGTAATGGTGATATTGCAGATGTGAAACACTAAACATCATACAGGCTTGTGCACAGCTTGTGTAGGCATAACATGTAACCACCACATAACATGTCTTGAACATCAGGAGTGTGTCGCGACATGGAAACATTCACCTATGCAGTATCCAAATACATACATGTGTTGCACAACATACACATACATCCACATCAAGCCACAGATACAGTACATTCACCTTGCTGGTGTCAGACATCACTGTCATGCCTGCTCCTCATGTGTGTGTGCGGTACACAGATGGCATCTGGGACACAGAGTACATGTAAGGTAGCCATGTGTTGGCATAGTTGGCAGGTATCAGTAATATGGTTGGAGATGTGCAGGGGAGACAGCCGTATACCCTTCTGTGACCTGTGTCACACATTCCACATTAGTGTTTATTGTGTATACACCTCGGTGACGTGGGTCACATTCCACATTAGATATGCATTGTATGTGAACATAATCATAGCTATGAACTGTCAGTAGCTCGCACTGTATAGCAATTGTGAAGCCACATGATGCCCTGCAATGGCTATGCACATCGGCTAAATTTGTGCAGTATGTCCCTGCATATTTGTAGGGTGGATAGACAACACTGCATCGGCTGAAGGCCTATGTTAGTATAACACGTCCCTGCATTGGGACACCATTACTGTACTGTAGAGTGGAAAGGACACCATTGTGTTACACATGTATGCATGTCATTCAACACGTAAGCAGAAGACATGTCATATTACATGTGATTGGCAAGGTCATACGCCACACAGCAGGCCGGTGTACTGTAAACCTGTGCTGGTCTGTGGCACCATTGCAAAGTAGGGACAGCCATTTCAAACATGTGTGTACAGCCACATGCACAATGACTACACTCAGCTCAGGGGTAGGCAGAATATTGTTGAACAGACATGCACTGCTTTGGGGGAGATAAGCAAGCTAGGGCTCAGGCAAACATAGTATGCAGTCGACATACCCTACAGCTCATGTCCTCACACATAGGGGCAGTGGCCAACACAGAGCCTCAGTGGCATATGTACAAAGGTCGGCGATGGTCTGTTAACATGTGGTGTATGTTGCACACACCATGGCAGTGCAGTGCAATGCTGCAAAGTGCATGCATTGTGTTGCAGGTATGGGGCATAGGCTACTAACACAAATGGTGCAATACAGGTATGTATGATAACCATCACTATAATTATGTAAGGTGCATGCTGTCTGCTATAACACATGCATGCTGTTGTGTGCAACTCAGGGATGTATGATAAGTACCACTATAATTGCCTAAGCTGAAACTATAATTGTCTAAGCCGATTGCCATCTGCCACATCACCTGCATGTAGCGTATGTGTCTGTGTGTGTCAGTGTGTGTCAGTCTGTGTATGTCAGTGTGTGTCAGCCTGTATGTGTCAGTGTGTGTCTGTCTGTGTGTGTGTCTGTCTGTCTGTGTGTATGTCGGTCTATCTGTGTCTGTCCGTCTGTGTGTGCCTGTCTGTCTGTCCGGGTGTCTGTCTGTCTGTCTGTCTGTGTCTGCCTGTCTGTCTGTGTGTGTCTGTCTGCGTGTGTCTGTCTGTCCGTCTGTGTGTGTGTATGTGTGTGTGTCTGGCATAACTTGTAATGTACAGTTCATCTTCCCCTCACAGGTGTTGATGTAGGTGCGTTTCCCGCCTGCGGTCCACCTGATGTTAGTGTACCCACAGACTCTAGCAGTGATGATGATAGTATGAGTGAGGCACAGGCAGAGTTGTCAGAGGCTGAATCTGTGCCATTGGTTGCCATTCCACCTGTCTCCTCCTCATCCTCGCACACAGTTCCCCTGCCTGCACATACCCCATCACCACTGGCCATAGAGGAAGGACAGCTGGCGGGTGGTAGCATGGAACAGGGAAGTGTGGTGGCTATGGAAGGTGTGCCTGAATACCATGATCCCAGTCAACAGACTGGTGATGTCCCACACAGGCATGTGCTCATCGCTGCTTGTAGGAGGACCACTGGCCAACATGTCCCTGCAAGACCAAGCACATCAGCTGGAGTCACTAGATGCATGTTTCGGGCTGTAATAGAGACACAGGTACATGCTGAATGGCACAACAGATAAGGTCTGAGGCATCAGAGGGCTGCTGTCCATTAATTAACTGACAACATCCAGGCACTTGCAAATGCTCACCATCATCTTGCAGATGTGTTGGATAGACGATTAGGTGACATAGTGGCAGTCCTTGACCGTGGCATGTCAATTCTCGAGCGTGGAATATCTGTGCTGGGACATCTGGTGGGAGTCAGGCGTCGGGCACGTGGACGTAGGTCAGCTACATCACCTGTTGAAGGTCTACATGAACATGCTCCTGCACATGCCTGCTCCCATAGTGGCAGTAGCAGCAGCAGTGCAGCTGGTGCTGTGCAGTCCACACCAGGACACAGCAGGCCACATGCACGTGGCCCTGGACATTCCCAACAGGGACATGAATCCAGTGGACATGTGTCATCGAGGGTACCCAATCTGGACTTCTGCCTGCTAGTGCCCGTGCAACCCCTGGCAGGCGCAGGTCACGTGGCCGTGGTCAGACAGCATGAACTGTGAATCCTGCCTTGTAGAGTCTGCAGCTGTCAATATTACTCCTGTGTAGGCCAGCCACATGCCAGACCTGTGAGCATGCATACACACACACTGGAAACAAATGTAGGGCACCTCAACACACACACGCATAACATCCACACATGCCCATTGATATCACAGGCTTTAATACACACGCATGATGTCATCCAATGGCACAGCCTAGGCCTCTGGCAAACATTATCACCCTGTGCATATGATGATGCCTGTGCCACATCCCTGTCATCCACATCATCGGTGCAGGGACATGTTCATATGGTCTGACGCACAGGATGAACATACTAGGTAGACAATTGTAGATTAATATTGTTGAGTAGTGTTGACAGGCAGCAGACATACCATGTATTGTAGTTGTAGAATGCATTTTGTACATTTGACAGTATGTATTGTGTGTAACAACACTAACAGCATGTTGATCCTGATGTTCTGCCTTCCTCTTTCTGGTGTAGTTGCATGTGTCGGGGGATGTTGGTGTTTGCGGGAGTCCAATATGTACATGTTGACTACCCACAGGACAGGATGACAATACCTGCATGCATGTTGTAGCTTCCACATCACAGTTATATTCTCCCATGTTTCAATTATGTTTACTGTTCTAATGATCCAAGAGCATGATAGCTGTGTAGTAAGCTACTGTGTTCAGAGATGTCACATCCATAGTGGGTGGCATCACAGGTATAGTTACCTGGAGCGCGGAGTGGGTAAAAGAGTGGTATGCCGGAAGACAAGGGTAAAGGCCAGTGGAAATAGTGGCTTCTCATTGGGAAGCAGTAATACCCACTGCCATGACAGCATGCAAACACAGACACATCCACACACTCAGGGATTCACAGACACAGTAATACACACTCTGACACACACACACACAGTTGCCAGTGTTCGGATGAAAACCCCTGCCTATGTGCATATCATCATTATAGTACTACACAATTACAAGACGCGCCACAGAGATTACATCTGTACAGGTAGTTGGAATGGCCTAAGATTGAGGACATTGACAGGGATACTACAGTGCAGTGAGTGTATGTGGGGAGGAGGGTCCATCAGTAGGCTATGTAACAACAGGTCACACCCCAGGCAGTACATGTTAACAGGCAGTTAGTATGCCCGTCTACAATTGATGATATTAACAGGGATGCTAGATTGCTTTGAGTGGATGGGGGGAGGGGGCATTAACATTTCACTATGGTAAAATACAGCCTCGCTCCAGGAACCGGACAGCCATACACACACACACACACACACACACACACACACACACACACACACACACACACACACACACACACACACACACACACACGCACACACGCACACACGCTGGCATTCACAAAGATAGACACCTATGTCACACACATATGGACACATTACATGTATGAGGTTTAACCACCTGCCTATGTCTTTCTTTCTACACTTCACTCTGTACTGGTGTCAACAACAGTGTTCAGGAGAGTGATAACATGTGGGATGTATTCCCAACCATATGTGACATATATGGACACACACCCACACGGGCCAGTACTGTGAATCAAACACCAGCCTATCTCAAGATAGGTACCACAGAAGTCCAGCACTATTGCATCCGGTACTATGCTTACTGACTCTTTCCTTTGACACCTGTGCTGATATATGCACAATATATGCACAGGGGAGGTAATAATGTTACAGGTGTCATGAGGTTTGCCTTCAGTGTCACCCTTACAGCATTCTATATTGTCTGTCTTCCATTTCAATTAACAAAACCTGACCTTAGCAGGTACACAAGTTTTTGTAGGACTGGTTGTAACACACCAGTGAGCTGTCCTCAGTAATAATTCATCTGCAAGGAAGCCCAACCACTTAATAGTCATGTCCAAACATCTGCCCATACCTCATGTACGGCTTACTGTACTTAGAGCATATCACCATATGCAGATGGCAATGTTGAGGCTGTATTGCAATAGTATGATGTACTAAGACAACAGTCATCTTCAGACATCAGACACTGCACATGCATGGAATCTACACAAACAGCAATACATGTACACATATGTGGTCTACATCAGTACGTGCACTTGCAGGTCAAGAGGATACATTCCACACCTTCCCCACACCATGTGTGAAACATAGCCAAGCATTACACCATAACAGATGTTGTATTCATGTACTGGTAGGACACCACCACTTTCACCAAGTAGCCAAGTGTATATATATATTACAAGAGCACATATCAGCATGACAAACACAGAATTATTCCATGTCATGCTCCTACGAACTGTTACTTTGACAGTGCCATGGTGAAGCCAGGGCACTGTAGTGGTCAACAGTGAGCACATCATATTTTCCACACACATCTCATGTGTACTGGAAGAGTGCCAGCAATGTGCTCTGTTAGAGCTAGGCAATACACTCATTCAAGCATGTACGAGGTATGTGGCTTATAAGCATCTCACCCCAGCATGTACTGGCTATTGTGGTACTAAGGCTAATGTCCAGACAGCACACAACATGCATGGCTTGCAATTGTTGCCATGGGGTATATGTAG
Source organism: Protopterus annectens (assembly GCF_019279795.1). Classification (NCBI taxonomy): domain Eukaryota; kingdom Metazoa; phylum Chordata; order Ceratodontiformes; family Protopteridae; genus Protopterus; species Protopterus annectens. The sequence goes on along the minus strand of NC_056733.1, from coordinate 1,652,773,984 downwards.
GAGCTGTGGCCACACATGGCTGTACATGTCATGAACATATCACCTGTGATGACTCAGGAACATACAGAGCAGAGCTGGATTTCCCTGAGTCTGTCAATACATGCATTGTGTAGGTCCTATGTTCCTATTATTTGGGTATGTTTGTAGGCATTGCATTAGGTGGACATGTCTAAAAACATGCATGCCACATGGGGTGTTGTATGATATGATAGTTGTCATGGGTGAACAGTAGAGAGGGGATATTACCTCTGTCAACATTGATAGCGAATCTTATGTACTGTTAGTATGCTGTCTGCCATGTGCATGTGTGTAATGACTGTATCCACCTGTATGTAGAAAGGTAAATAAAAGCTATGGTAATGTAATTTATGTTGTATGAGTGTGGGATGTACATATCCAGGGCAGGTACGGTTAGGTCATATCCAACCATGAGGGTGTTGTTTACTGGTGTACAGCAACAGTCAACCGTGTTAATGCTGAGAACATCTGAGGGGACCCTGGTATGTGTGCAACTGAGCTGGTTACAAACAGTGGTATTATTGCATTGCAAAACACATTATGCAGCTGTGTTTGTACATGGGTACTTTGCACAGTTGATGTAGGCCTAGGTACAGTCCACCAATCGAGGGTCATCTGGTGGTCTACTATACTATGTCATACCACATATGGATATGTGTTGGTAGTCTGGGAACATGGTGGTGGATGTATATGAGGATGGAACCTAGAATGCAGCATTTGCCACTGTCACCTGTACCTGACTCATCTGTGATGCGTTATGTCAGAGTAGTGGTCTTTACATGTGAGTAGCCTTTACAAATATGTGTACACCACCACCTGAAATGGTCCATACCACTGTTATGGCCCACATGTCTGGATCTGAGTTATATGGTGGTAGTGCAATTGTGCACTACAGAGCCTTCAGCCAGGTGTTCCTCACTGCACAGATGTCAGTATTCCCCATTGTAGGTTCTACATTGAGCAAATGGATTCAAATCAAGCACAGGTTAACATAAGCATTCAATGCAATTGTCATGTAGGTGTCAGGGTGCTACATCTGTGTGTAGGACATTTGCCTTGGAATGCAGCTATATGGGTAAATGCGACCTAGGTATTATCTACACACATGTGTAACATGGATGCATGTGCTCTGTGTTGAAGGTTCTTCATTTGGTCATGACAGCCCAGAATGACAGACACTGGACAACCTCATAATAACAGCAGGACATTGGCTCATTGTTTTGGTCTAGCAGTTGCCACCCATACCATGACATCACTGCATGTGGCATTAATGTGCTTGGTAGCAAATGCTCCATGTAAGGTGACGGACAGTGGCAGAACTTGTGTATACGACCAATGTGAGATATACTTAGGGTAGCAGTCCTGCTAATAATGACAACTACTAACACAGCTGGGAGAGGTCATCTTGACTACTGCACCTCAGTACCATTACACAAGGTGGCTCACACATTATGCTTGCACATGCCATTGTTCCACGTATAATGCCACTGTCCACAACCTGCTATCAATGTATGCCTTTTAGGGCAGCGAGGTGTGTGACACATGCTGTAGGTAGCATTCACCTGTGAGACCCAGGTAACCTGTTGTCTGTCACATCCACACATGCATGAATGTGTATACGTAACATATATATGTCAGTACTTCATGTACATGTATGCATGTGTATCACACAGCACAGACACAGATATATCATTTACAGGCCACATACAGGTATCGGATAGTAAACCAGTATGATGCGCATATATACTGAAAGGTAAGATGTACCTAACTGTAAACCTGTGTGTTTACAATAGGAATCCATTACAACATGTTCTGTACATGTAAGTGTTTGAGCATGCACACTGTGGCCTTCAGTGGTTAGAATCTGCCCTGTGCTACTAAGTGTATGAGCATACCCACTGCCACCTTGTGTAATTTGAGTCAGTGCATCCAACAAGTCCTTTGTTACTAAATGTATGAGCCTGCCCAGTATAACCTTGTGTAGTTGTAGTCATAGAGCATCCTAAATGGCCCTGTGCTACTAAGTGTATGAGCATGCCCACTGTAACCACTGTAGTGTTGTGCTAGTTACTTATAAAAGTAATTTTACTATTACTACTTACTTTTAAGTGAAAGTAATGCATTACTATTACTTATTACTTTTCTAGAAAAGTAATATATTACTACTACTAGTTACTAACTAAAGTAACTAGTTACTTTTGAGTTACTTTTACATAAGTATAGTTTATCAATTCTCATATTCAGATTTACTCAAACAGTACTTGTGTGTGGAGAATACATGCTTACTGCACATGAATACGAGTGTATTAAAGTTGTATACACAGTGTTACAATAATGATGAATAGCATTTTACAGTTTACAAAGTCCCACAAACTAGTCTTTATAGTCAGAGAGTCACAGATTAATACTTAAACCCAAGTACATTCAGCCAGCAGCACAAGACGCAAGAATGCTTACAGAAAATGTCATATAGGTCTAACAAAGTCAACCAAAATATCACTTTAGCTATTCACCATGACTACACAATGAAGCCAGCTTACAGAAAAGTATTTCACAGCTATCAGCTGCTGTGTACATATTTTATTTGTACTTGAATGCACCAGCTGCCAAGTTATTTTTACAGGTACATATATAAAACCATTCAAGCTGTGCAGCACATTTTATTATTTGTCTGCATGTATCTGTTCCCTCACGCTGCATCTAAAAACCTATATTTTCCGCACTCTAAAGAAGTACACTCATTTGGTGAGCTGATGTTATCATTAGTGAATGACTGCTAAAGTCTGGTTTGGTGACATGGCATGATCCATATTTCAGCATCTCAGTGATTTGCATAATGAAACTGAGGACCACCAAAATAATCTACTTCTAGTGAGTGTCATTTAAGACAGTAATGTGAAGGATTTGGGGAAGAATAACACATCACATGCAGCCAGTGCTTAGAAATCCAGAATGTTTGTTTATACAGTTCTTTCCACAAATCATCTGCAATAATGAATCCTGATTTACCATCCTTTATCCCCCTCTTTGATCTTGTACTTTTTTGTTGGGAGGAAGAGGAATGACAGCTAGGAAACCCCCCTCCTTCATATAATCCTCAAGCATACATACAAATACATACTGCATAATGCAGCACTAACGTTATAAAATGCAAGAGAAGTGATAAAGGAATAAGTGTGGCTTACATATGTAAAACTTACATGCAGTAAAGATACCGATGTAACATCACAGAAAGCAATTAACTCTCTGATAGTCATAGTGAACAAATATATCAGCAGATTGCAGACAAGATTTAAACTTTTGAAATGCAAATTACTATTCCTTTCAATGCGCCCATATATTTTTTGTGCAATAAATTACACATAATATTTAAAAAAATTATTAGACTTAGCAGAAACATGTTATAGCAATCCAACAAAATATCCGTTTACCTTACAACCTTAGAAACACTTTGTGAGAAGGTGAAGCCTCCATAATAACTTTTATTTATATACGGTATAAGCTATGTGCATTTACTACATCCCATATGCATTGCACTACTTTTGCAAAAAAAAAATATTCCTTTAAATGCAAAAATGTATCCTTTGGCCTTAATTTGGTATCTATTTCTTAGCTGACTACACAGACATCTTTTATTTCAGGGGAATTTCTCCTAAAGAAATCAAGCTTTTGCAAAAAAATCTGAAACAATCCATTTTAACTTTCACTATCCTACATCAGTGTATCTTTATTCAGATTTCTGAAAAAAAATAAGTACATATTAATAGAAAAATGCCATTAAACACCACTGAGCCATCAGGTATATTTGTGGATGACATATATTATTAGTTTAGATATTAACATCTATAATTCTTTTTAAGATAACATTTGTAGCAGCACTGAACTAGATGTTAAACTTTTAAAGTGCTCTCTCACCAGTTTCACAGTAGTTTCAAACAGCTAATGGAAAAAGGCCATGACTAAAGAGCTTGCAGTTGTGTTATAACTCACAGCATTAGAACATGCATCCTTAATTGCACAGTCTTGCAGACATTCCATTATCTTATTATTCCTGAAGGGAATTTCAGATCTCACCTACTTTTTTAGGTTGTTTGCCTTGGGTCTGAAATGTCTATCAGTAAATCCTCTCTTGCAAGTCACATTATCTTGGCAATTCCTTAAACTACATGCAGTAATTCTGCAAGCTAACCTTCTACATACACCAGAATAAATATAAAGCAGAACAAAACAGTGTTTCTACTTTATGTAGCCAGAGTTTTAAGATTTTTTTTTAGTTTAGACAATCAGTGATGACCAGAATGCCTCATGAAAAATAGTGCATTAAATCACAATCAAATACATTTATTTTTTGTTTTTTTTGTTTTTTTTTACAATGGATCTTAAGTCTGCTTCTTAATTAAATATTTATTTATTTTTTCAGTGAAGTACAGGTAAGAGGCATGCATATGGTAACAGCATGGCCTGGTAAATTGATGGATGAATATATAAGCTCATCAGTAAATTAATGCCTGTCTGCATATGCTTCTTAGTTATACTGTTATTACCAACTACAGTTTTGATGAAACATTGTATTCATGTGCTCAAGTGAACTTCTTGCTATATCATTCTAGGCAGTTTATCACAGTGCAGTTAAGAAGACAGATAATTCTTAAATCTGCCAAAAAAGCATTTATGACTTGCAATACTTGTCCATAATATTCATCCAGTTTGTCTTAAATATTCCTAATTTATAAGAGGTGTAGTGACACAAGGGTGTTCATTGCAGTAAATAAAATACATAGACGGTGGTGATTATGTATGGAAATCTGCAAAATGATAACCTTTTATGCATTTTTGTGACAACAACACTCAGCAATTGCATTTAGGAAACTTTCTGTCAAGTTTCTAAGTTGTTAACACTTCTCCACACACACACACACACACACACACACACACACACACACACACACACACACACACACACACACACACACACACACACACACACACACACACACACACACACACACACACACACACACACACACACACACACACACACACACACACACACACACACACACTGCTAACTCTTAACTGGTAGACATCACTCATCTGTGAATCAGGTGACCTAGCGATAACTCAGTTGCTGTTACTACTCTGCATAGTTGAGTCTCATGCAGAAACCTGTACTGAAATTATTAGTAAGCAGCATTTTTATTTTTTCCTGAGCAAGAAATCTTACATTACACTTTTAGAACACTTCTAATAAACAAAACAAACTTTAACACGGGAAATAGAGTTTAATGTTGTTCACCTAAAAGACCTTCAGATTATGAGCTGAGTCCAGGACAATAAGCATAATCCAGACCCAAAGTCAAATCCAAAAACAAGTGCACAATGAAGGTGCTGAAGGATCCAAGCTCTTATTGCCAAAGTGGACTATTTGTTGAATATCTACCATTACTGAGGTTTCCTTTGCACAGTCATACTTATTTTCTTCATATAGGATGTCAGTACATGTAATTCATTTCACATGGTCAGAGCCCTAGGCATTATGAGGATTAATGAAGGGTAAAAAGCACCAGGCTTGTAAAGTTAAGTGAAATGTGCATGTGCATATTATAAGCTATAGTATGTTCTGAATTGATATATTGCTAAACACGTAGCAGAAAGCACTTCAATAGGACCCCCAGTGATATTTTGCTGCACTTGTAATATTAGGAAATATACTGGGCCATTCAGTTATGCAGGGTCTTTGTAACAGGTAATCTTGTTTTTCCTCATAAAATAAGCTAAAACGGATAAAACACTAGATATGCCATTCTGCTGTCTTTTGTGTTCTCACTTTAATATCTCAGCTGCTGCCTGTGACACACACACACACACACACACACACACACACACACACACACACACACACACACACACACACACACACACACACACACACACACACACACACACACACACACACACACACACACACACACACACAGTAAAAAAGCAAAGAAGCTAACTTGTGCTATTGCTGTCTGCAATTGTACATACAGAGATAAGAGGGAATTACCAGAGGTGCCAATGATCCAGCAGAATCAAATGTCTGAAATGTCAAAGTCTGATGACAGATCTAGAATATAAATGATAATAGTTTTGACACCTCACAATAAAGAGAGAAATGAAGACAATGGTGACAGCTATCTCAGTACTGTGACTGGCTCAAAACTAGAATATGAAAAGATAATGGATGTTATTATCTCTTAAATATGAATCCAGGCCTTAACACTATACTTTTCAAGAACTTTACCAACAAAGATTAGGTCTTGAGATAGATTGATAGTTTTCCAAATTGTCATGATCTAAACCCACTTTTTGAGGACAGGAATCATTAAGACCTCCTTTGGCTGAGTTGGAAATACTTGATCTTTAAGAGAGGTGAGGACAACCTGCTGTACAACTGGAGTTAGGACATACAAACAGACTAGGATGAGCCTGGTTCGACACGGATCTAGTCTACAATTAGTAGTAATACAGATATGAGTGACATTTTCACCAGATCAAGAGGTTTAGGTAATGGATTAAGTGAATATGTTTATTCAACAGAAATATTTTAGCCTGCATGTCCTCCCCGAGGTTGGGTGGGCGTTTGAAAGACATGTGTAAATGGGCGTGCCTTTGATGAAGGTTGAACGTCGAGCTGGCACCTCGGCGTTCATGAAAATCTACTGCCAGTCATTAGCAGACCGGAGTTCCTCTGTGGCAACCCCTAGCTGGGAAAAGCTGAAAGACAACAACAACAACAGAAATATTTTAGGATATAGCTATTCAATCTATAATTATGTGCAAGTGATTGAGTTATACATATCCAAAACACAGCTTTCTTATGCCTGACAAAAAAAAAAAAAAATCAGGGAGTTCAGTGGGTACACTTGGGTTTATCAAGCCATGACACTTCAGCTATACTATGACACACAGTGTCTCCCCTATACAAGATGCAAAACATGGAGTAAAATTATGTTTGCAAACTATTGTACAAAACAATGCAACATGGTAGTGCACTTACATATCACCAATCCCTATCTCCAAGACTGCAGAAACTTGGAGAAATGGAAAAACATGAAACCAACCTTTCCTTCTCCTCTGTGTCCTTACAACAAAGCACATAATTCTGACAAAAAAAGCTTCACTATATTAATGTACTGACAGCAGCTAAATGAGATTTAAATGATACCTCAAGATCTGACAATATAACAACAAACACAAAATCAACAGCAGTGCACTCAGCTCTGCTGTATTCAAAGTGAGCTCCATCATCTGATTTATATGTACACACACACACACACACACACACACACACACACACACACACACACACACACACACACACACACACCCTTCCCTGAACATAATTTCCATTTCAGAAAAAAATGAAAAGGCTTCTTTATCCCGCTCGCTTGCATTCAGTCAGTTAAATCCGTTCAGAATGCCGTTCCCGCTCGCAGAGCATTTGAACAATCAGAAATGTGTGCACAACGTGAGCTCCTTGAGCTCAATTCTGACAGGCTGGTAGCCCTGATGGAGCTGATGTCATTGCACATGTGATGACATCAGCTCACAAAACACAAAGCATGAAAAAGAAAAAAGAAAAAAATAGGAATTTGGAACACTGAGTAACGCAAAAAGTAATGTGCATTTGCATTACTAGTTATCAAAAAAAGTAACTTAATACTATTACTGTGTTACTTTATTGTAAAGTAACAGCTAGTATTACTAGTTATTAAAAAATGTGATATGTTACAGTAATGTGTTACTTTTGTAACGCGTTACTCCCATCACTGACTGTAACCCTGTATAGTGATAGTAGTTGTCCATTCCGCAGATGACCATACTCCAGTTCAGGTTCCTGTTGTGCTACAACTATACCTCTCAGGCCTACCTGCGGATGGTGTGTCTTGTTTGGGCACACAGGTTGTAATGGACACCTACTTTAAACACACAGGTTACAGCTATGTACTTCGTGACTGTCAGTCTCCCTGTTGTTGTCCTCAATTGTAGAAGGGCAGTCTGACTGTCTTGGGATGTGTAATCTCTGTGGCGCATCTTGTAACTGCATAGTACTGTAATAGTGATCCTTAGATAGGCAGGAGTTCTGATCCCATCACTGGCAACTGTGTGCATGTGTTTGTGTGTGTGACAGCAAATGCCTGAGTGTGTGTGTGTGTCAGCAAATGGCTGAGTGTGTTTGTTTGTCTGTGTCTCAGCAAATGCCTGAGTGTGTGTGTGTTAGCAAAGGCTGAGTGTGGTTGTGTGTGTGTATTTGTGTCTTCATCCTGTCATGACAGCGGGTTTTGCTGCATTCCAAAGAGATACCTCCTTTTACACTGGCCTTTATCCTTGTCAACCGCTATACCTCTTTCTTTCCCCCCCCACTGCAAGTAATCGGTCCTATGATGTCACCAAGCTCAGGTGTGGAATCAGTAAGTGTAATTGTATGTGTTCTGTGGCACATACCCCAACTGCATACCACTGTACTAGTTACCTTTACATAGGCAAGATGTGTATGCACAATATTGACAAGTGTGTGCGTGTTTGTGTGTGTGACTACCCTGTAGCCCAGCATACACATGTGTAATGTCTTTTAGCACACCATGGTAGCCATCTGTGGTGATCGGTGTCTACAAAGTATTACATGATTAGGAATGGTAAAGAATACACAGTCAAGCATGACTACAGTTGGGTATGTTATTTTCCTGTGCCACTGTCAAGCAGTGACACAGAAGTGGTCTCTGGGGTGTAGGTCCATACCCATCACTCCCCCACCCTAACTCCACATTCCCCGGGGTAGATTACATTAGCCATCATTCCCCACCCCAAACTCCGCATACACAACAACCATCCCTTCTCTGGTGAACTGCTTATGATTTAAATGTTATAACACAAGAGATGCCTCTGTTTTGTGTACACATCAGTTCCTTTGGAACCCTTGTGTGTCGCAAAGGACGTTCAGACGTGTGTGTGTGTGTGTGTGTGTGTGTGTGTGTGTGTGTATATATATATATATATATATATATATATATATATATATATATATATATATATATATATATATATATATATATATATCTATACATGGCTCCTGGTTCCCCATACACACAGCCCAACGCCTCCCTAACACTGCTGTCATCCATTTTCCAGTCGGATTCGCTGTGTATCCACACCACTACACATAGGCCACTCCCTACTCCTATAGACCCATCCCATCGGTTGACTCACTCCACATATTCTCAGATCTCCCATACGTTTAGTCCACAAACATTGGTGACACGAGCGACCAGGAGAATACTATTCACAATTTTTGGGTTGTCCCACATGGGACAGCCATGTGTTTATGTCAAGATTAGACTCTATACTTCATTACATCCTTACTCCAGTTAACATGACACTACAATAAATTAATATGTATGACTATGTGGTAACGTGCGCGTTACACATGAGAGCCTAATTATGTCCATGTTCGGCATATATCTTTTACAAATAGACCGGTTTAGTAATTGGCGTTGCCGTAACAGGCAGATCACAGAAATGATTCTATGTGTGGGAAAGTCCTCACGTTTGATTATTTTCAGCACAGCACTGACTTCGGACATTGTACACACTTCTGTGTTTTAGCAGTTTCGTCCCATCCCTCTTCTGCACAACCTATTATTCTATCTACGGTTGAGGTTTGTAAGGGCACATTTATGTTATTTATGTCTGCAAATGAAATTAATGTGTTACAGAGAATGTACTTCTACATACTGATGTCTGCATGTGTGTATGCATATATACCTATAACGAACTCGCTGACCTCCACAGGGCGGTCCAATTAGAACCAGCCCATCCAACCCTGGCACGCCTGGCTCCATAATTTCATACCCATAGTTCCTCCTCCCACCCGTGTTCAAAATACATGCATACCATCCATTGTTCACTTGTTATCGCAGCCATGACACACCTCCACACTTTGCCCTCTCCAGAGTGTTAGGGGCCCTACACGTATGTTGTCCCAACCCATGTAGTCCCAGGCTTTCCCATCATTTAGTCCTTGAACATACCTGCTCTTGCTTGTGTAATGGTTGGAAGGCTAAATGGTCTATCAATTTTTGGGTAGTCCCACCAGGGACTACCCTCTGTGTGTAAAGTAGACTTAGCAAATCAACAGGGTTACTCCCACTGGTAATATCCTGTCTGTGCTATATAATACTGGGGTTGCTGTTGATTCCCTTCTCATTCCTTTTGTATGCTTTATTGTTACATCGTTCTTTCTTCATAGATATACATATATATATATATATATATATATATATATATATATATATATATATATATATGTGTGTGTATATATTATATATCTATATATACTTGCTATACTGGGCACTGCTTAGACCCACGCAAGTGCACTCAGACTTGCTTACTGGTACTAATATGTGTTTACTGCTGCTTATTTGTGCTTACACCTGCTTACTAGTACCTTATTCATTATGACAGTGCCACTTTGCTTGAATTATATTTAAGTTAAATATCTCATGCAATAATCTTATGTCAGTTTTACGGCAAAACAACATTCATTCCACATGGAAAATGATATGTGCTATTGTTGGGCTCGAACCGTGAATGCCTGTTTGATAGGCGGATGCTCTAAACACTACACTATTGACACTTACATTGATTCTGCATATTTTTCACTATTTGAATGAATATGATGTGTAAGCTACACTTGGTGGAGGGCAGCAACGTGCAGACATGCTGCGCTTTGCTTACACCTTTGATATTGCTGCAATCAGGGACTTCAGGAGGCATACGCACTATACTGATTTCAGTACAACTTCTTTAGAAGAGGGTGTAGCTTTTTAAACAGCGTTGCTCCTTTAAGGATGCTGGGCACCAGAACTACAGAGCTGAGCTCACATCACATCCAGCTTCTGTGCGCCAGAAACATAGAACTGAGCTCACATCATGTCATGTCCGGCTGGCTGCGAGCGGGAAATGAATAGCAGGGACAATGGATTATCATTATCATATCCGGCTGGCTGCGAGTGGGAAATGTGCGCGAATGGATTATCATTGGGGCAATAGAGGCTGCAAGTGGGAAATGTGGGTGAATGGATTATCGTTGGGGCAATCGGGTGAACGAGATTATCAGGTAAGCAATGGAGTGTGTGTGTGTGAATGGATTTTCGTTGGAGCAATCGGGTGAACGAGATGCATTGCTGATACTGTACTGTGTTGTAAAGGGGGGTGGATGATGTAGTCCTTTTTGGCAAAGATATCTAGTAGTAACTATGAACCTGGTATCAGTCTGCCATCCATTCCCTATTGCAATATTAGTAGCGTATCATTTTTTTTAATGCAACATAGGCAATTTATTCCTCAAGGGCAACAGGCACTTTATTTGTAGATGAAACAATGAAATATAAAGTTTGCTAGCAGCAACCTCTTCATTATTTACTGATTTTTTTTAATGTGGAATTATGTAGATGGCTTTTACTAGTTCAGAGATTGTGCATATTTACTGTTATTGGTGGACTGTAGAAGTCTGAGTAGACTTTTATGATGGAAATGTTCTGAATTGGGCTGTTTTGTCATTATTGGTGCATGCATTTTGTTTCAATGTTTACTGGAAAAATGTTCAAAACAATAAATTTAAAACGCTCTCTAACAACTATACTATATTGTACAAGGAATATAATTTAATACTATCGGGGAGGTGTATCAAAGAGCACGTGTATGTTTCATGTGCAAGGGGCCTATGATTTGAAAACAGCCCAAAGTTAATCTTTATCTGCCACTGGCAAAATGTATTTTCTTTGAATGTGGGTTTCAATGCTGTTTCGATGAATGTGAGTTTCAAGGGCAGAGAAGTTTTAATGCTAAGTCTAGTTTCATTGTGAGACTGCATTGCTTTGTATAACAGATATTTATTGGTGTTCGTGCTGTAAAATGCAAAATAAAACTTTTCTGGCAAATCATTTAGAAATGAAGTCACTAAATAATGACAGACATTAAGTTTCAGAAGTCATAACCTTCAGAAAAATGCATGCTAAAGCAAGACCTGTTATTCTATCAATTGTCTTAAGTTTATACAAGATCAATTTTTAGTACTGTTTGTATGTTCCCCCAGTATATTTGGCCTTGTCCAGATTTCCTGCATTAAGAGGTTGAGAGGTACGTGCAAATAAATCGCTTTATAGAATTAGGAATATCCAAACCTCTCAACTGTCCCCAATTTGGCTCAAAATGTTGCTCTTCCCCTAATTATCCCTCCGCAAAATAGCAATTTTGGAAGAAAACGTGGAGGGTTTACAATTATAAATAACTGTAATGATCAGAGTTATACATTACCTTTATTTCAGAAATGCATGTAGATTCTCTAATTTTGTCAGCTGCTCAAGTTAACAGTGCTCATATTAAAATGGTGACCCTTCTTTGACAGGTTCCCAGCTGTATTGTCTGGCAAATTGCGGTTTTCTGGCAAATTAGGGGCAAATCATTAAAGACTGAAGTTAGAAAATAATGGCAGACATTTGAGTTTCAGATTTCATACCTTTCAGAAAATTTGTACTAATGCAAGACCTACTACTATTCTATTATCTTTCTAAGTTTATAAGAGTAATATTTAAAAAAAATGTCCTTATTTTTGGGCCTTTGCCTCAGTTTTATTTATGGGTTTGTTGCTCTAAGAGGTTGAGAGGTATTTGTGTGTGTGTGCGTGTGTGTGTGTGTGTGTTTGTGTGAGAGAGGTAGGTAGGTAGCATACCTCTCAACTGTCCAAATTTTGCAGAATGTCCAGATTTTTGCCCCGTATTTTTTGTCTGTTCCTCATAAATTTTGTGATTTTCTAGAAAATCATTGAAGGCTGAAGTTGCTAAATAATGGCATACATTTGAGTTTCAGACTTCATGTCCTTTAGAAAAATTAATACTAGCACAAATCCTGTTATTCTAGCAACTTTCTCATACTAACACAAATCCTGTTTTTCTAGCAAATTTCTAAGTTCACGAGAGCGTTATTTAATATCTGTCCCTGTTTATTTTAGGCTTTGTCCATATTTCTTGCACTAAGAGGTAGGTAGGGGTGTGTGTGTGAATGAAACACCCTAGTTAGGGGTAGCAGGTGGTTAGTAATTTACTGAAGCTCAAAACCTGTACCTTAGTTACAGAAAACAAAAGCATGACTCATCTACCCCAACTACCATGCTGCATTTTTCAAAGAACTGACTTTCAGGTTCATTTTCAATTCAAGGAACCGAGTTTGAGTGAATCTATATTATAGTTTCATAGTTTAGTACTAGGCTATCTGCCCTGGGGCATTTGTAAGCCTAGCCATAGTGATGTGGCTTTCACCACCCCATGAAATGGTACAAAAAATGCACAGAATAGATTTAGAATACTGTGCCTCTGACTATTAGTGACACAGTGAAGGTCCCCTTATATAATAGAATTAGTTTACTGTGCCCCTGTCTAGTAGAGACACAGATGTGACCCCTAGGGTAAACTTATGCTCTCCCATCCACTCATCAAGATTTCTCTTGAAGAGAGTCAGTGAGGGGCTCTGCCTAACATGAACTGGGATCTTGTTCCAGAGCATGGGAAGCCTCTGGGTTATGAATCTATCCCTCCAGCATGTCCTATTCATACTTGTGCCGAGGTTTAAGTCTTTAGCTCTCGTGGTTCTGATGGATTTGGATTTTTTACTGAAGAGGCATTACAGCGAATGCCTCTTTATCGACACTAAAAAAGCGAACCGTGAATTACGAGAATGGTCGTAGCTTGGCTGGGGAGGGGGGTAGCAGTTTGAGAGCTGTGAGTACAAATTTGAAAATCCTAGCTACACCCCTGGCTGCAATTCGAATGTATAATAGGGATATGAGGACAGGGAATCTAATTGTGACAGTTCTAGGGACAGAGCTTTACATTCCACCATGTGCTTGAGTGTTTACTACTTAGATTTTATTTCACTGTTTGTGGACACTCTTGTATGCTTAGCATACATTTCGGTATCCACGGATACTGACTTACTGACTTACTATTGAGGGCGGGCTCTACTAGTAGGCATAGTATGTTTTGCAAGTGTCAGGGCATGTTTATGCCTCCATAGAGCACTTGTACACACCCCCTGCACTCACACACGTTTCCTGTGCACGTCGAGAGTGTGGTGGCGCACCCTCATACATATTCCTATGGCACTGCTGCGCCATCTGTAGTGAGGATGCTTGGTGTGAGGCTAAAACCGTCCTTGCGCCAAGCTTCTTGAATCCCAGGGATAGTGGATATTGTTATTCAGGACTAGCTCAGAAGATTGCTTAGTTTAGCTCTTATCTTCCAGTCATAGTTAGAAAAAGGTTTGGGATCTCTTTTAGTTTCTTTGGTTATTTTAAGTCAGAGAATTTATTGATAGATATCTGTAGCCCCGGATAGGTGCTGGGTTTATTGTGGATTTCAGCCTGCCATATGGTGTCCCTTACTACTACGCCTGGCTGGTCATCATTTATCATACTGGGACTGAACCTGGGAGCTGCAGTGACAGCATGGGTCACTTCACCATTAGACCACTGCATTATCACCTTGTGCAGAATGTAACATGCAGTAGCTGGTTCATATTAAAGGGTGCCCCAGATCTCATCCAGACCCCTAAAATGATTCTTCAGAAAGCCAAATATCCTCTCGATGACAGCATGGCTATGGGGCAGGGCGGTATTGTAGGTCTCTTCTGCAGCTTCACTTGGATTTCTCACTGGTGTTATGAGCCATTGCTCCAGTGGATATTCAACATCATCTGAAGGACAACAAAAAAAAAAGAGAGAGTAAGAGAGAGAGAAAATGGAAGACATAACAAAGAATAAGTGGTTCAACATTCAGCGGTACATTTTGCAATGAGTAACTACTTAAAAATAATAGAAAAAAATGTATATTTTCTACTTATCAACAAGATGGCTACTGGACATCCTACCATGCAGGAAAAGGAGTTAGAATGAGCTACTGTGCCAGATAACAGAATCATGTGCATTGAAAGGGTGCTGGGCAGACACATTAGTGATGCACCCCCATGCATCCCACACTAGTTGGCAATTAATGGAATTGTAGCCTTTCCTGTTGTTATTCCAATCATCCTTTGGACCAGAAGTGGCCCTATTTGCAACATGAGTGCAATGAATTGCACTCAGTATGTCAGGGAAATGTGCTACCACATAAAAAGCACACATTGTCCTGGCTTGGTCATCAGATGACACCAAGAAATAGATATACTGATCCACACATGCCAAGAGTACATCCAAGAACTACTGCAGTACTCTTGAGGCAGAAGCCTGTGAGATAGCCAATATGTGCCCAGTTTGTCTCTGCAAGGCCTATGACAGGTAAAGTGAGACTATGAATGCTTTAGTATACACAGGAATAGTAAGTCAACACCTTCCTCCAGTACCCTTATGGGGGGGGGGGGTCATACATGCTCACTACAACCATTATAATATCCTTGCCTACTCTAAACCTATCAGGTATCTCCTGATTATCAACATAATAGTAATTTATCCTCTGCCTATATCACCAACTTCTTGACCAGTGACCACCACTGGGCACAAGCAGTTTTGGCTCAGCACAGATAAGCAGTTCACAATGAAAGATAGCAAGGTTAGCATCAAGTCACAGGATCTTCACAGAATGAAAAGTAGATAGCATAGCTGAGCCTTCACTTTATACAGTGTATCCGCAGAAAATGCGGAAAAGGAGGAAA